>NW_026696352.1:0-210000 GCF_030435755.1 Ochotona princeps | reverse complement strand
TCTAATTGCATCCTAGCATATCTTGCTGTTTGTCTGTTTGTTGAGTGATTTTTGAACAAATATTGTCCTCGTTTCTTTGTACACGCAAAGTGCTGGCATCACTACGGCATGGGACGATGGCCTTTGGACACATATACAGAACATTTTCTAGGCTTCAGAGATGATGGAATCTGTGCAATAGCAGGATTCGGGAGCACTCTGGGCTGTTGCTGCCTCTTAGCACCTGGCAGCTTAACCCAGAGGCTGTGGAGGCAGTTCAGCCCCATGTCATTCACAGCCGTCTGGGAAGTGCAAGGCAGGGTTTGGGGCTCCACAGAGCACTGGGGTGAGTAGGGACACACAGGCTCTGCCTTGGGGGCACGGCAAGAGCCGAACCATGCCCACAATCTCCCGCTCTCTCTTCAGGTCCCTCCAGAGTCCACTGCTTCTACCCAAACCGGAACCAGATGTGGCTGCTCGAGGGAACCCCGGTGTTTCCTGGGAGACATCGTGTGTCTCTGCCTCCCCAATCTGGTGCATTCCACGGGAGCAAAATTGTGGTGGACAACCTATCTCACAGTCCTACAGGTCTGCACCGATGCAACAGCCTCCCGAGTGCTGCCCACACCCTGTGCCCCTCGCTTGCCAGCCTCTGCAGGAGGCCGGTGCTCCGGCATAATGGTCAAGTGGTCACTGGCAGAGCTGGCATCCAATGCCGGCTGCGCCGGAAGACTTGGGAGAATGTCCTTACTCGCGGGATGCATGAGAGGTAGGATTTCACTCAGAGAGACGATCACAGGGCACAAAGCCTTTGTACGGGCACACCCATGCACTTCACTTGGGCACTACCCTGCCGCCAAGACATACATGCGAAAAGCTCTTGGAGTGAAATGCCTGGGACACCAGGAGCGGCATCTTGGCATGATAGCTCTTCCTCTTGGGAGCTCTGGCCGGGCCCTGCTTCAAAGAGTTCGAGCCCAAAGTACAGCCCCCGTGACCCCCAAAGCTTCATTGGGAGACCCGTGCAGATGAGCTGCTCAGATTTCTAGCTGTGCTAGGTGTCACACTAGGTGTCCTGCAAACAACTGCATAGCGTCCTCACCTTCGTGGAAAAGCCATTCTTCCCAGTGGGCTTGCACCGGACAAAGAATGACAACCAACAGGATTCAAAGAAGCCATTGTCCCCATCAGCTCTGAACACTCTGTGAGGTCCCCGCGGTGCTCCTGCCGAACACCTGAGGGCGCTGTGATTGCGCAGGCACAGCCTGCTGCTTGCAGCTTTTCCCTAGCCCAAGTTCACATTCCCTTCCCTTTGGCATCTCACTCCTGGTCAGTGTCCTCGGAAGAGGATGAGACCTGGAGATCCTCATAGAGCACGCTGAGTGGGGATTTGGAGCAGGATCTCACTCTGTCATCTGCAACGGGGGTCTTGAGTGGTCGAGGAACGGCCTCCTCAGGAGGCTGGGAGGAGGGAGTGCTGATGATTGTGCAGCTCCACCGGTTGCCGTGAACTCTGCTGAGGAGCATCTTGAGGGACTGCAGGTGAGGGGCAGAGCCAGGACTTGGGGGATGGGAGCCAGTGCAGTGCGGGGAAGGCTTCAGCTGAGGTCTGTTGCTTGGAGGCTGCTGATGAGCGCTGAGCTCTGGATTTGGTGAGCTCTGGGTCACATGCCATGATGGTTTCCTTGCAACTCCTGCTGTAGCTGGCAGTGGCAGTGGCAGTGGCAGTGGCCGTGGCTGTGGCAGTGGCTGTTGTGTTTGGAGAGTCACCGGCTCTCTGGTCTGACTGGCATTCTGTGATGCAGGGACAGCAGCAGCGAGCCTTGGCCTCTTGGCGCCCGTCTGCCAAGAAGCTCTGGGCCAATGGGCAGATCTCTTGCCTGGAATGATGCTGCCGAGAGTGGAGCGTGGACACATTCTGCGTGCGGGACCCTGCGGCTTGGCCTGTGTCCACCCCTCAGGACACCTGACTGGTGCATGAGATTGGATGCTTTGAGGTCGGCCTTGCATCCTGGAGGCCTCTTGGGGAAGAGGAGACGCAGGGACTGCAGACCTCTCTTCTGCCTGAGCTTGGAGAAGAGGATTCATGCCGGTTGTCCTCTTGGTTGTGTGCACGGGCCGCGGCCTACTGGGTGTCCTCAGAAGCTTTTCAGAGGAGTCAGTCGCGTTCTCACGGTGGTGTTGCTGTCTTGCTTGGGCTTTGGTGAGACATGTCTGGAGGGGAGTTCTGCGATGCTTCTCTTGTCGCCTGTGTCCCTTCTTGTCTTGTACTGTCTTGGTAAAGGGCCCGGAATCCTTGGACTGCTGGATCTTCTGTGGCCCCAGGTTCTCTTCATTGGACTTCAAGGGATACAGGGCTAGGGTCCCATCCCAGCGCTTGATGGGGCACCTCCTGCTGCTGGCCATGTGACCGAAGGCGCCACAGTTCTTGCACTTCACCCTGGGGTTCTCCTCCTCCGCTGGAGGAACTCTGGGCCCAGCTGCGACCATACGCTGCTTGCCCATCTTCTGAGATGTCAGTGCTCTGTGGGTCTGGGGCTGTGTCTTCTGCATCGACAGCCACCGCTCCACCTGCATGTTCTGAAGGACTTTCTGTCTGGTGCAAAGTAGTGTGCTTCTCCAGAGGCACAAAAATGCTGCTGGATGATGCTTGACAAACCGCCGTGGAGAGTGCAGGTTCCCAGCAGAGCACCAGCAAGGCAGAGAGGGAAGGGCGGAGGCCTTATATAGGGCCCTACCATGGGAGTAGCATACAGCCTGTTCATCTGAGCATCACAAATCCAGTCAAGCTTCATCAGATTCTGTCTGAGCAAAAGAAGGCATCCTCCTTGGGTCGCTAGCAATTTGAGCACACCCTGCCATATTTCTCTCACCAAACTTCACCATTGCATTTTGGAAACTTTGCTCTGCAATGTGCCTTTCCTTTTCTTCTTTGTGTCCCTCTGCTCTGCTAGGGAGGCAGTTTCACTTTTTTGGAGTGTGTGTGTGTCTGTGTCTTTGTGTGTGTGTGTGTGTGTGTGTGTGTGTGTGTGTGTGTGTGTGTTTGAAGAGTGTTTGGAGCTTTGAAAGTTTGACAAGGTATTTTTAAGCGTTACGTTCTTCCATCAGTGGTTAAATAGTCTTGCCCTGCAGAGCCATTGAAGAGGAAATAGAAGGGCTAACCCTAACCCTAACCCTAACCTTAACCCTCACCGTAACCCCTAACCCTGACCCTGACTCTGACCTGATGCTGATGTTGACCCTGACCTTGACCCTGACGCTGACCCTGACCCCTGGCTGGAGCTATGGCTTAAGTGGCAAAGCCTCGGCCTTGCAGTGCCAGCATGTATTATGGGTGTGGTCTGTGTCCCAGCCGCACCTGTTTGCATCCAGCTCTCTGCTTATGGGCTTGGAAAGCAGTGGTGGATGGCCCAAAGACTGGAGAGGCTGCATCCACCTGGGAGACCCAGAAGAAGCTCCTGACTCCAGGCTTCAGATCAACTCAGCCTTGGCTGTGGCAGCCATTTGGGCAGTGAACTAGCACATGGCAGATCCTGCTTTCCCTTTCTTGCTTTCCCGCTCTCTCCCCCTCTGTCAATCTGCCTATTCCGTAAACATCAGTCTCTTATTTGTGTGTGTGTGTGTGTGTGTGTTTGTGTGCGTGTGCATGTGTGCATGTGTGCATGTGTGTGCGTGTGTGTGTGTGAGTACAAAGAGGAATTAGCAACCTATCAGCTGTGGGTCTGGCGCCGTTGCTCAAAAGGCTAATAATCTTCCACCCTAAGCGACAGCATCCAACAGGGATGCTGCCTCAAGGCTTGGCCGCTCTAACTCCCATCTAGTTCCCTGCTTAGAGACTGGGGAAGTGGCAGAGGATGGCCCATGTCCTTGAGTCCTTGCCCCCGACCCCCCAAGGTTGACCCGAACCAGCTCCTGGCTTGTGGCTTCAGATTGCCTCAGCTCGGTCCATGGCAGCCATCTGGGGCGTGAACAGCAGACGCAAGATCTTTCTCTCGCCATCCCGTCTTCTCTGTGAAAACTGCAGTTCCCATAACGAGAAACAGGTTCTAGAAAAGAATTCTAATTGCATCCTAGCATATCTTGCTGTTTGTCTGTTTGTTGAGTGATTTTTGAACAAATATTGTCCTCGTTTCTTTGTACACGCAAAGTGCTGGCATCACTACGGCATGGGACGATGGCCTTTGGACACATATACAGAACATTTTCTAGGCTTCAGAGATGATGGAATCTGTGCAATAGCAGGATTCGGGAGCACTCTGGGCTGTTGCTGCCTCTTAGCACCTGGCAGCTTAACCCAGAGGCTGTGGAGGCAGTTCAGCCCCATGTCATTCACAGCCGTCTGGGAAGTGCAAGGCAGGGTTTGGGGCTCCACAGAGCACTGGGGTGAGTAGGGACACACAGGCTCTGCCTTGGGGGCACGGCAAGAGCCGAACCATGCCCACAATCTCCCGCTCTCTCTTCAGGTCCCTCCAGAGTCCACTGCTTCTACCCAAACCGGAACCAGATGTGGCTGCTCGAGGGAACCCCGGTGTTTCCTGGGAGACATCGTGTGTCTCTGCCTCCCCAATCTGGTGCATTCCACGGGAGCAAAATTGTGGTGGACAACCTATCTCACAGTCCTACAGGTCTGCACCGATGCAACAGCCTCCCGAGTGCTGCCCACACCCTGTGCCCCTCGCTTGCCAGCCTCTGCAGGAGGCCGGTGCTCCGGCATAATGGTCAAGTGGTCACTGGCAGAGCTGGCATCCAATGCCGGCTGCGCCGGAAGACTTGGGAGAATGTCCTTACTCGCGGGATGCATGAGAGGTAGGATTTCACTCAGAGAGACGATCACAGGGCACAAAGCCTTTGTACGGGCACACCCATGCACTTCACTTGGGCACTACCCTGCCGCCAAGACATACATGCGAAAAGCTCTTGGAGTGAAATGCCTGGGACACCAGGAGCGGCATCTTGGCATGATAGCTCTTCCTCTTGGGAGCTCTGGCCGGGCCCTGCTTCAAAGAGTTCGAGCCCAAAGTACAGCCCCCGTGACCCCCAAAGCTTCATTGGGAGACCCGTGCAGATGAGCTGCTCAGATTTCTAGCTGTGCTAGGTGTCACACTAGGTGTCCTGCAAACAACTGCATAGCGTCCTCACCTTCGTGGAAAAGCCATTCTTCCCAGTGGGCTTGCACCGGACAAAGAATGACAACCAACAGGATTCAAAGAAGCCATTGTCCCCATCAGCTCTGAACACTCTGTGAGGCCCCCGCGGTGCTCCTGCCGAACACCTGAGGGCGCTGTGATTGCGCAGGCACAGCCTGCTGCTTGCAGCTTTCCCCTAGCCCAAGTTCACATTCCCTTCCCTTTGGCATCTCACTCCTGGTCAGTGTCCTCGGAAGAGGATGAGACCTGGAGATCCTCATAGAGCACGCTGAGTGGGGATTTGGAGCAGGATCTCACTCTGTCATCTGCAACGGGGGTCTTGAGAGGTCGAGGAACGGCCTCCTCAGGAGGCTGGGAGGAGGGAGTGCTGATGATTGTGCAGCTCCACCGGTTGCCGTGAACTCTGCTGAGGAGCATCTTGAGGGACTGCAGGTGAGGGGCAGAGCCAGGACTTGGGGGATGGGAGCCAGTGCAGTGCGGGGAAGGCTTCAGCTGAGGTCTGTTGCTTGGAGGCTGCTGATGAGCGCTGAGCTCTGGATTTGGTGAGCTCTGGGTCACATGCCATGATGGTTTCCTTGCAACTCCTGCTGTAGCTGGCAGTGGCAGTGGCAGTGGCAGTGGCCGTGGCTGTGGCAGTGGCTGTTGTGTTTGGAGAGTCACCGGCTCTCTGGTCTGACTGGCATTCTGTGATGCAGGGACAGCAGCAGCGAGCCTTGGCCTCTTGGCGCCCGTCTGCCAAGAAGCTCTGGGCCAATGGGCAGATCTCTTGCCTGGAATGATGCTGCCGAGAGTGGAGCGTGGACACATTCTGCGTGCGGGACCCTGCGGCTTGGCCTGTGTCCACCCCTCAGGACACCTGACTGGTGCATGAGATTGGATGCTTTGAGGTCGGCCTTGCATCCTGGAGGCCTCTTGGGGAAGAGGAGACGCAGGGACTGCAGACCTCTCTTCTGCCTGAGCTTGGAGAAGAGGATTCATGCCGGTTGTCCTCTTGGTTGTGTGCACGGGCCGCGGCCTACTGGGTGTCCTCAGAAGCTTTTCAGAGGAGTCAGTCGCGTTCTCACGGTGGTGTTGCTGTCTTGCTTGGGCTTTGGTGAGACATGTCTGGAGGGGAGTTCTGCGATGCTTCTCTTGTCGCCTGTGTCCCTTCTTGTCTTGTACTGTCTTGGTAAAGGGCCCGGAATCCTTGGACTGCTGGATCTTCTGTGGCCCCAGGTTCTCTTCATTGGACTTCAAGGGATACAGGGCTAGGGTCCCATCCCAGCGCTTGATGGGGCACCTCCTGCTGCTGGCCATGTGACCGAAGGCGCCACAGTTCTTGCACTTCACCCTGGGGTTCTCCTCCTCCGCTGGAGGAACTCTGGGCCCAGCTGCGACCGTACGCTGCTTGCCCATCTTCTGAGATGTCAGTGCTCTGTGGGTCTGGGGCTGTGTCTTCTGCATCGACAGCCACCGCTCCACCTGCATGTTCTGAAGGACTTTCTGTCTGGTGCAAAGTAGTGTGCTTCTCCAGAGGCACAAAAATGCTGCTGGATGATGCTTGACAAACCGCCGTGGAGAGTGCAGGTTCCCAGCAGAGCACCAGCAAGGCAGAGAGGGAAGGGCGGAGGCCTTATATAGGGCCCTACCATGGGAGTAGCATACAGCCTGTTCCTCTGAGCATCACAAATCCAGTCAAGCTTCATCAGATTCTGTCTGAGCAAAAGAAGGCATCCTCCTTGGGTCGCTAGCAATTTGAGCACACCCTGCCATATTTCTCTCACCAAACTTCACCATTGCATTTTGGAAACTTTGCTCTGCAATGTGCCTTTCCTTTTCTTCTTTGTGTCCCTCTGCTCTGCTAGGGAGGCAGTTTCACTTTTTTGGAGTGTGTGTGTGTCTGTGTGTGTGTGTGTGTGTGTGTGTGTGTGTGTGTGTGTGTGTTTGAAGAGTGTTTGGAGCTTTGAAAGTTTGACAAGGTATTTTTAAGCGTTACGTTCTTCCATCAGTGGTTAAATAGTCTTGCCCTGCAGAGCCATTGAAGAGGAAATAGAAGGGCTAACCCTAACCCTAACCCTAACCTTAACCCTCACCGTAACCCCTAACCCTGACCCTGACTCTGACCTGATGCTGATGTTGACCCTGACCTTGACCCTGACGCTGACCCTGACCCCTGGCTGGAGCTATGGCTTAAGTGGCAAAGCCTCGGCCTTGCAGTGCCAGCATGTATTATGGGTGTGGTCTGTGTCCCAGCCGCACCTGTTTGCATCCAGCTCTCTGCTTATGGGCTTGGAAAGCAGTGGTGGATGGCCCAAAGACTGGAGAGGCTGCATCCACCTGGGAGACCCAGAAGAAGCTCCTGACTCCAGGCTTCAGATCAACTCAGCCTTGGCTGTGGCAGCCATTTGGGCAGTGAACTAGCACATGGCAGATCCTGCTTTCCCTTTCTTGCTTTCCCGCTCTCTCCCCCTCTGTCAATCTGCCTATTCCGTAAACATCAGTCTCTTATTTGTGTGTGTGTGTGTGTGTGCGTGTGCGTGTGCATGTGTGCATGTGTGTGTGTGTGTGTGTGTGAGTACAAAGAGGAATTAGCAACCTATCAGCTGTGGGTCTGGCGCCGTTGCTCAAAAGGCTAATAATCTTCCACCCTAAGCGACAGCATCCAACAGGGATGCTGCCTCAAGGCTTGGCCGCTCTAACTCCCATCTAGTTCCCTGCTTAGAGACTGGGGAAGTGGCAGAGGATGGCCCATGTCCTTGAGTCCTTGCCCCCGACCCCCCAAGGTTGACCCGAACCAGCTCCTGGCTTGTGGCTTCAGATTGCCTCAGCTCGGTCCATGGCAGCCATCTGGGGCGTGAACAGCAGACGCAAGATCTTTCTCTCGCCATCCCGTCTTCTCTGTGAAAACTGCAGTTCCCATAACGAGAAACAGGTTCTAGAAAAGAATTCTAATTGCATCCTAGCATATCTTGCTGTTTGTCTGTTTGTTGAGTGATTTTTGAACAAATATTGTCCTCGTTTCTTTGTACACGCAAAGTGCTGGCATCACTACGGCATGGGACGATGGCCTTTGGACACATATACAGAACATTTTCTAGGCTTCAGAGATGATGGAATCTGTGCAATAGCAGGATTCGGGAGCACTCTGGGCTGTTGCTGCCTCTTAGCACCTGGCAGCTTAACCCAGAGGCTGTGGAGGCAGTTCAGCCCCATGTCATTCACAGCCGTCTGGGAAGTGCAAGGCAGGGTTTGGGGCTCCACAGAGCACTGGGGTGAGTAGGGACACACAGGCTCTGCCTTGGGGGCACGGCAAGAGCCGAACCATGCCCACAATCTCCCGCTCTCTCTTCAGGTCCCTCCAGAGTCCACTGCTTCTACCCAAACCGGAACCAGATGTGGCTGCTCGAGGGAACCCCGGTGTTTCCTGGGAGACATCGTGTGTCTCTGCCTCCCCAATCTGGTGCATTCCACGGGAGCAAAATTGTGGTGGACAACCTATCTCACAGTCCTACAGGTCTGCACCGATGCAACAGCCTCCCGAGTGCTGCCCACACCCTGTGCCCCTCGCTTGCCAGCCTCTGCAGGAGGCCGGTGCTCCGGCATAATGGTCAAGTGGTCACTGGCAGAGCTGGCATCCAATGCCGGCTGCGCCGGAAGACTTGGGAGAATGTCCTTACTCGCGGGATGCATGAGAGGTAGGATTTCACTCAGAGAGACGATCACAGGGCACAAAGCCTTTGTACGGGCACACCCATGCACTTCACTTGGGCACTACCCTGCCGCCAAGACATACATGCGAAAAGCTCTTGGAGTGAAATGCCTGGGACACCAGGAGCGGCATCTTGGCATGATAGCTCTTCCTCTTGGGAGCTCTGGCCGGGCCCTGCTTCAAAGAGTTCGAGCCCAAAGTACAGCCCCCGTGACCCCCAAAGCTTCATTGGGAGACCCGTGCAGATGAGCTGCTCAGATTTCTAGCTGTGCTAGGTGTCACACTAGGTGTCCTGCAAACAACTGCATAGCGTCCTCACCTTCGTGGAAAAGCCATTCTTCCCAGTGGGCTTGCACCGGACAAAGAATGACAACCAACAGGATTCAAAGAAGCCATTGTCCCCATCAGCTCTGAACACTCTGTGAGGTCCCCGCGGTGCTCCTGCCGAACACCTGAGGGCGCTGTGATTGCGCAGGCACAGCCTGCTGCTTGCAGCTTTCCCCTAGCCCAAGTTCACATTCCCTTCCCTTTGGCATCTCACTCCTGGTCAGTGTCCTCGGAAGAGGATGAGACCTGGAGATCCTCATAGAGCACGCTGAGTGGGGATTTGGAGCAGGATCTCACTCTGTCATCTGCAACGGGGGTCTTGAGTGGTCGAGGAACGGCCTCCTCAGGAGGCTGGGAGGAGGGAGTGCTGATGATTGTGCAGCTCCACCGGTTGCCGTGAACTCTGCTGAGGAGCATCTTGAGGGACTGCAGGTGAGGGGCAGAGCCAGGACTTGGGGGATGGGAGCCAGTGCAGTGCGGGGAAGGCTTCAGCTGAGGTCTGTTGCTTGGAGGCTGCTGATGAGCGCTGAGCTCTGGATTTGGTGAGCTCTGGGTCACATGCCATGATGGTTTCCTTGCAACTCCTGCTGTAGCTGGCAGTGGCAGTGGCAGTGGCAGTGGCCGTGGCTGTGGCAGTGGCTGTTGTGTTTGGAGAGTCACCGGCTCTCTGGTCTGACTGGCATTCTGTGATGCAGGGACAGCAGCAGCGAGCCTTGGCCTCTTGGCGCCCGTCTGCCAAGAAGCTCTGGGCCAATGGGCAGATCTCTTGCCTGGAATGATGCTGCCGAGAGTGGAGCGTGGACACATTCTGCGTGCGGGACCCTGCGGCTTGGCCTGTGTCCACCCCTCAGGACACCTGACTGGTGCATGAGATTGGATGCTTTGAGGTCGGCCTTGCATCCTGGAGGCCTCTTGGGGAAGAGGAGACGCAGGGACTGCAGACCTCTCTTCTGCCTGAGCTTGGAGAAGAGGATTCATGCCGGTTGTCCTCTTGGTTGTGTGCACGGGCCGCGGCCTACTGGGTGTCCTCAGAAGCTTTTCAGAGGAGTCAGTCGCGTTCTCACGGTGGTGTTGCTGTCTTGCTTGGGCTTTGGTGAGACATGTCTGGAGGGGAGTTCTGCGATGCTTCTCTTGTCGCCTGTGTCCCTTCTTGTCTTGTACTGTCTTGGTAAAGGGCCCGGAATCCTTGGACTGCTGGATCTTCTGTGGCCCCAGGTTCTCTTCATTGGACTTCAAGGGATACAGGGCTAGGGTCCCATCCCAGCGCTTGATGGGGCACCTCCTGCTGCTGGCCATGTGACCGAAGGCGCCACAGTTCTTGCACTTCACCCTGGGGTTCTCCTCCTCCGCTGGAGGAACTCTGGGCCCAGCTGCGACCATACGCTGCTTGCCCATCTTCTGAGATGTCAGTGCTCTGTGGGTCTGGGGCTGTGTCTTCTGCATCGACAGCCACCGCTCCACCTGCATGTTCTGAAGGACTTTCTGTCTGGTGCAAAGTAGTGTGCTTCTCCAGAGGCACAAAAATGCTGCTGGATGATGCTTGACAAACCGCCGTGGAGAGTGCAGGTTCCCAGCAGAGCACCAGCAAGGCAGAGAGGGAAGGGCGGAGGCCTTATATAGGGCCCTACCATGGGAGTAGCATACAGCCTGTTCATCTGAGCATCACAAATCCAGTCAAGCTTCATCAGATTCTGTCTGAGCAAAAGAAGGCATCCTCCTTGGGTCGCTAGCAATTTGAGCACACCCTGCCATATTTCTCTCACCAAACTTCACCATTGCATTTTGGAAACTTTGCTCTGCAATGTGCCTTTCCTTTTCTTCTTTGTGTCCCTCTGCTCTGCTAGGGAGGCAGTTTCACTTTTTTGGAGTGTGTGTGTGTCTGTGTCTTTGTGTGTGTGTGTGTGTGTGTGTGTGTGTGTGTGTGTGTGTGTGTTTGAAGAGTGTTTGGAGCTTTGAAAGTTTGACAAGGTATTTTTAAGCGTTACGTTCTTCCATCAGTGGTTAAATAGTCTTGCCCTGCAGAGCCATTGAAGAGGAAATAGAAGGGCTAACCCTAACACTAACCCTAACCTTAACCCTCACCGTAACCCCTAACCCTGACCCTGACTCTGACCTGATGCTGATGTTGACCCTGACCTTGACCCTGACGCTGACCCTGACCCCTGGCTGGAGCTATGGCTTAAGTGGCAAAGCCTCGGCCTTGCAGTGCCAGCATGTATTATGGGTGTGGTCTGTGTCCCAGCCGCACCTGTTTGCATCCAGCTCTCTGCTTATGGGCTTGGAAAGCAGTGGTGGATGGCCCAAAGACTGGAGAGGCTGCATCCACCTGGGAGACCCAGAAGAAGCTCCTGACTCCAGGCTTCAGATCAACTCAGCCTTGGCTGTGGCAGCCATTTGGGCAGTGAACTAGCACATGGCAGATCCTGCTTTCCCTTTCTTGCTTTCCCGCTCTCTCCCCCTCTGTCAATCTGCCTATTCCGTAAACATCAGTCTCTTATTTGTGTGTGTGTGTGTGTGTGTGTTTGTGTGCGTGTGCATGTGTGCATGTGTGCATGTGTGTGCGTGTGTGTGTGTGAGTACAAAGAGGAATTAGCAACCTATCAGCTGTGGGTCTGGCGCCGTTGCTCAAAAGGCTAATAATCTTCCACCCTAAGCGACAGCATCCAACAGGGATGCTGCCTCAAGGCTTGGCCGCTCTAACTCCCATCTAGTTCCCTGCTTAGAGACTGGGGAAGTGGCAGAGGATGGCCCATGTCCTTGAGTCCTTGCCCCCGACCCCCCAAGGTTGACCCGAACCAGCTCCTGGCTTGTGGCTTCAGATTGCCTCAGCTCGGTCCATGGCAGCCATCTGGGGCGTGAACAGCAGACGCAAGATCTTTCTCTCGCCATCCCGTCTTCTCTGTGAAAACTGCAGTTCCCATAACGAGAAACAGGTTCTAGAAAAGAATTCTAATTGCATCCTAGCATATCTTGCTGTTTGTCTGTTTGTTGAGTGATTTTTGAACAAATATTGTCCTCGTTTCTTTGTACACGCAAAGTGCTGGCATCACTACGGCATGGGACGATGGCCTTTGGACACATATACAGAACATTTTCTAGGCTTCAGAGATGATGGAATCTGTGCAATAGCAGGATTCGGGAGCACTCTGGGCTGTTGCTGCCTCTTAGCACCTGGCAGCTTAACCCAGAGGCTGTGGAGGCAGTTCAGCCCCATGTCATTCACAGCCGTCTGGGAAGTGCAAGGCAGGGTTTGGGGCTCCACAGAGCACTGGGGTGAGTAGGGACACACAGGCTCTGCCTTGGGGGCACGGCAAGAGCCGAACCATGCCCACAATCTCCCGCTCTCTCTTCAGGTCCCTCCAGAGTCCACTGCTTCTACCCAAACCGGAACCAGATGTGGCTGCTCGAGGGAACCCCGGTGTTTCCTGGGAGACATCGTGTGTCTCTGCCTCCCCAATCTGGTGCATTCCACGGGAGCAAAATTGTGGTGGACAACCTATCTCACAGTCCTACAGGTCTGCACCGATGCAACAGCCTCCCGAGTGCTGCCCACACCCTGTGCCCCTCGCTTGCCAGCCTCTGCAGGAGGCCGGTGCTCCGGCATAATGGTCAAGTGGTCACTGGCAGAGCTGGCATCCAATGCCGGCTGCGCCGGAAGACTTGGGAGAATGTCCTTACTCGCGGGATGCATGAGAGGTAGGATTTCACTCAGAGAGACGATCACAGGGCACAAAGCCTTTGTACGGGCACACCCATGCACTTCACTTGGGCACTACCCTGCCGCCAAGACATACATGCGAAAAGCTCTTGGAGTGAAATGCCTGGGACACCAGGAGCGGCATCTTGGCATGATAGCTCTTCCTCTTGGGAGCTCTGGCCGGGCCCTGCTTCAAAGAGTTCGAGCCCAAAGTACAGCCCCCGTGACCCCCAAAGCTTCATTGGGAGACCCGTGCAGATGAGCTGCTCAGATTTCTAGCTGTGCTAGGTGTCACACTAGGTGTCCTGCAAACAACTGCATAGCGTCCTCACCTTCGTGGAAAAGCCATTCTTCCCAGTGGGCTTGCACCGGACAAAGAATGACAACCAACAGGATTCAAAGAAGCCATTGTCCCCATCAGCTCTGAACACTCTGTGAGGTCCCCGCGGTGCTCCTGCCGAACACCTGAGGGCGCTGTGATTGCGCAGGCACAGCCTGCTGCTTGCAGCTTTTCCCTAGCCCAAGTTCACATTCCCTTCCCTTTGGCATCTCACTCCTGGTCAGTGTCCTCGGAAGAGGATGAGACCTGGAGATCCTCATAGAGCACGCTGAGTGGGGATTTGGAGCAGGATCTCACTCTGTCATCTGCAACGGGGGTCTTGAGTGGTCGAGGAACGGCCTCCTCAGGAGGCTGGGAGGAGGGAGTGCTGATGATTGTGCAGCTCCACCGGTTGCCGTGAACTCTGCTGAGGAGCATCTTGAGGGACTGCAGGTGAGGGGCAGAGCCAGGACTTGGGGGATGGGAGCCAGTGCAGTGCGGGGAAGGCTTCAGCTGAGGTCTGTTGCTTGGAGGCTGCTGATGAGCGCTGAGCTCTGGATTTGGTGAGCTCTGGGTCACATGCCATGATGGTTTCCTTGCAACTCCTGCTGTAGCTGGCAGTGGCAGTGGCAGTGGCAGTGGCCGTGGCTGTGGCAGTGGCTGTTGTGTTTGGAGAGTCACCGGCTCTCTGGTCTGACTGGCATTCTGTGATGCAGGGACAGCAGCAGCGAGCCTTGGCCTCTTGGCGCCCGTCTGCCAAGAAGCTCTGGGCCAATGGGCAGATCTCTTGCCTGGAATGATGCTGCCGAGAGTGGAGCGTGGACACATTCTGCGTGCGGGACCCTGCGGCTTGGCCTGTGTCCACCCCTCAGGACACCTGACTGGTGCATGAGATTGGATGCTTTGAGGTCGGCCTTGCATCCTGGAGGCCTCTTGGGGAAGAGGAGACGCAGGGACTGCAGACCTCTCTTCTGCCTGAGCTTGGAGAAGAGGATTCATGCCGGTTGTCCTCTTGGTTGTGTGCACGGGCCGCGGCCTACTGGGTGTCCTCAGAAGCTTTTCAGAGGAGTCAGTCGCGTTCTCACGGTGGTGTTGCTGTCTTGCTTGGGCTTTGGTGAGACATGTCTGGAGGGGAGTTCTGCGATGCTTCTCTTGTCGCCTGTGTCCCTCCTTGTCTTGTACTGTCTTGGTAAAGGGCCCGGAATCCTTGGACTGCTGGATCTTCTGTGGCCCCAGGTTCTCTTCATTGGACTTCAAGGGATACAGGGCTAGGGTCCCATCCCAGCGCTTGATGGGGCACCTCCTGCTGCTGGCCATGTGACCGAAGGCGCCACAGTTCTTGCACTTCACCCTGGGGTTCTCCTCCTCCGCTGGAGGAACTCTGGGCCCAGCTGCGACCATACGCTGCTTGCCCATCTTCTGAGATGTCAGTGCTCTGTGGGTCTGGGGCTGTGTCTTCTGCATCGACAGCCACCGCTCCACCTGCATGTTCTGAAGGACTTTCTGTCTGGTGCAAAGTAGTGTGCTTCTCCAGAGGCACAAAAATGCTGCTGGATGATGCTTGACAAACCGCCGTGGAGAGTGCAGGTTCCCAGCAGAGCACCAGCAAGGCAGAGAGGGAAGGGCGGAGGCCTTATATAGGGCCCTACCATGGGAGTAGCATACAGCCTGTTCATCTGAGCATCACAAATCCAGTCAAGCTTCATCAGATTCTGTCTGAGCAAAAGAAGGCATCCTCCTTGGGTCGCTAGCAATTTGAGCACACCCTGCCATATTTCTCTCACCAAACTTCACCATTGCATTTTGGAAACTTTGCTCTGCAATGTGCCTTTCCTTTTCTTCTTTGTGTCCCTCTGCTCTGCTAGGGAGGCAGTTTCACTTTTTTGGAGTGTGTGTGTGTCTGTGTCTTTGTGTGTGTGTGTGTGTGTGTGTGTGTGTGTGTGTGTGTTTGAAGAGTGTTTGGAGCTTTGAAAGTTTGACAAGGTATTTTTAAGCGTTACGTTCTTCCATCAGTGGTTAAATAGTCTTGCCCTGCAGAGCCATTGAAGAGGAAATAGAAGGGCTAACCCTAACCCTAACCCTAACCTTAACCCTCACCGTAACCCCTAACCCTGACCCTGACTCTGACCTGATGCTGATGTTGACCCTGACCTTGACCCTGACGCTGACCCTGACCCCTGGCTGGAGCTATGGCTTAAGTGGCAAAGCCTCGGCCTTGCAGTGCCAGCATGTATTATGGGTGTGGTCTGTGTCCCAGCCGCACCTGTTTGCATCCAGCTCTCTGCTTATGGGCTTGGAAAGCAGTGGTGGATGGCCCAAAGACTGGAGAGGCTGCATCCACCTGGGAGACCCAGAAGAAGCTCCTGACTCCAGGCTTCAGATCAACTCAGCCTTGGCTGTGGCAGCCATTTGGGCAGTGAACTAGCACATGGCAGATCCTGCTTTCCCTTTCTTGCTTTCCCGCTCTCTCCCCCTCTGTCAATCTGCCTATTCCGTAAACATCAGTCTCTTATTTGTGTGTGTGTGTGTGTGTGCGTGTGCGTGTGCATGTGTGCATGTGTGTGTGTGTGTGTGTGTGAGTACAAAGAGGAATTAGCAACCTATCAGCTGTGGGTCTGGCGCCGTTGCTCAAAAGGCTAATAATCTTCCACCCTAAGCGACAGCATCCAACAGGGATGCTGCCTCAAGGCTTGGCCGCTCTAACTCCCATCTAGTTCCCTGCTTAGAGACTGGGGAAGTGGCAGAGGATGGCCCATGTCCTTGAGTCCTTGCCCCCGACCCCCCAAGGTTGACCCGAACCAGCTCCTGGCTTGTGGCTTCAGATTGCCTCAGCTCGGTCCATGGCAGCCATCTGGGGCGTGAACAGCAGACGCAAGATCTTTCTCTCGCCATCCCGTCTTCTCTGTGAAAACTGCAGTTCCCATAACGAGAAACAGGTTCTAGAAAAGAATTCTAATTGCATCCTAGCATATCTTGCTGTTTGTCTGTTTGTTGAGTGATTTTTGAACAAATATTGTCCTCGTTTCTTTGTACACGCAAAGTGCTGGCATCACTACGGCATGGGACGATGGCCTTTGGACACATATACAGAACATTTTCTAGGCTTCAGAGATGATGGAATCTGTGCAATAGCAGGATTCGGGAGCACTCTGGGCTGTTGCTGCCTCTTAGCACCTGGCAGCTTAACCCAGAGGCTGTGGAGGCAGTTCAGCCCCATGTCATTCACAGCCGTCTGGGAAGTGCAAGGCAGGGTTTGGGGCTCCACAGAGCACTGGGGTGAGTAGGGACACACAGGCTCTGCCTTGGGGGCACGGCAAGAGCCGAACCATGCCCACAATCTCCCGCTCTCTCTTCAGGTCCCTCCAGAGTCCACTGCTTCTACCCAAACCGGAACCAGATGTGGCTGCTCGAGGGAACCCCGGTGTTTCCTGGGAGACATCGTGTGTCTCTGCCTCCCCAATCTGGTGCATTCCACGGGAGCAAAATTGTGGTGGACAACCTATCTCACAGTCCTACAGGTCTGCACCGATGCAACAGCCTCCCGAGTGCTGCCCACACCCTGTGCCCCTCGCTTGCCAGCCTCTGCAGGAGGCCGGTGCTCCGGCATAATGGTCAAGTGGTCACTGGCAGAGCTGGCATCCAATGCCGGCTGCGCCGGAAGACTTGGGAGAATGTCCTTACTCGCGGGATGCATGAGAGGTAGGATTTCACTCAGAGAGACGATCACAGGGCACAAAGCCTTTGTACGGGCACACCCATGCACTTCACTTGGGCACTACCCTGCCGCCAAGACATACATGCGAAAAGCTCTTGGAGTGAAATGCCTGGGACACCAGGAGCGGCATCTTGGCATGATAGCTCTTCCTCTTGGGAGCTCTGGCCGGGCCCTGCTTCAAAGAGTTCGAGCCCAAAGTACAGCCCCCGTGACCCCCAAAGCTTCATTGGGAGACCCGTGCAGATGAGCTGCTCAGATTTCTAGCTGTGCTAGGTGTCACACTAGGTGTCCTGCAAACAACTGCATAGCGTCCTCACCTTCGTGGAAAAGCCATTCTTCCCAGTGGGCTTGCACCGGACAAAGAATGACAACCAACAGGATTCAAAGAAGCCATTGTCCCCATCAGCTCTGAACACTCTGTGAGGTCCCCGCGGTGCTCCTGCCGAACACCTGAGGGCGCTGTGATTGCGCAGGCACAGCCTGCTGCTTGCAGCTTTCCCCTAGCCCAAGTTCACATTCCCTTCCCTTTGGCATCTCACTCCTGGTCAGTGTCCTCGGAAGAGGATGAGACCTGGAGATCCTCATAGAGCACGCTGAGTGGGGATTTGGAGCAGGATCTCACTCTGTCATCTGCAACGGGGGTCTTGAGTGGTCGAGGAACGGCCTCCTCAGGAGGCTGGGAGGAGGGAGTGCTGATGATTGTGCAGCTCCACCGGTTGCCGTGAACTCTGCTGAGGAGCATCTTGAGGGACTGCAGGTGAGGGGCAGAGCCAGGACTTGGGGGATGGGAGCCAGTGCAGTGCGGGGAAGGCTTCAGCTGAGGTCTGTTGCTTGGAGGCTGCTGATGAGCGCTGAGCTCTGGATTTGGTGAGCTCTGGGTCACATGCCATGATGGTTTCCTTGCAACTCCTGCTGTAGCTGGCAGTGGCAGTGGCAGTGGCAGTGGCCGTGGCTGTGGCAGTGGCTGTTGTGTTTGGAGAGTCACCGGCTCTCTGGTCTGACTGGCATTCTGTGATGCAGGGACAGCAGCAGCGAGCCTTGGCCTCTTGGCGCCCGTCTGCCAAGAAGCTCTGGGCCAATGGGCAGATCTCTTGCCTGGAATGATGCTGCCGAGAGTGGAGCGTGGACACATTCTGCGTGCGGGACCCTGCGGCTTGGCCTGTGTCCACCCCTCAGGACACCTGACTGGTGCATGAGATTGGATGCTTTGAGGTCGGCCTTGCATCCTGGAGGCCTCTTGGGGAAGAGGAGACGCAGGGACTGCAGACCTCTCTTCTGCCTGAGCTTGGAGAAGAGGATTCATGCCGGTTGTCCTCTTGGTTGTGTGCACGGGCCGCGGCCTACTGGGTGTCCTCAGAAGCTTTTCAGAGGAGTCAGTCGCGTTCTCACGGTGGTGTTGCTGTCTTGCTTGGGCTTTGGTGAGACATGTCTGGAGGGGAGTTCTGCGATGCTTCTCTTGTCGCCTGTGTCCCTTCTTGTCTTGTACTGTCTTGGTAAAGGGCCCGGAATCCTTGGACTGCTGGATCTTCTGTGGCCCCAGGTTCTCTTCATTGGACTTCAAGGGATACAGGGCTAGGGTCCCATCCCAGCGCTTGATGGGGCACCTCCTGCTGCTGGCCATGTGACCGAAGGCGCCACAGTTCTTGCACTTCACCCTGGGGTTCTCCTCCTCCGCTGGAGGAACTCTGGGCCCAGCTGCGACCATACGCTGCTTGCCCATCTTCTGAGATGTCAGTGCTCTGTGGGTCTGGGGCTGTGTCTTCTGCATCGACAGCCACCGCTCCACCTGCATGTTCTGAAGGACTTTCTGTCTGGTGCAAAGTAGTGTGCTTCTCCAGAGGCACAAAAATGCTGCTGGATGATGCTTGACAAACCGCCGTGGAGAGTGCAGGTTCCCAGCAGAGCACCAGCAAGGCAGAGAGGGAAGGGCGGAGGCCTTATATAGGGCCCTACCATGGGAGTAGCATACAGCCTGTTCATCTGAGCATCACAAATCCAGTCAAGCTTCATCAGATTCTGTCTGAGCAAAAGAAGGCATCCTCCTTGGGTCGCTAGCAATTTGAGCACACCCTGCCATATTTCTCTCACCAAACTTCACCATTGCATTTTGGAAACTTTGCTCTGCAATGTGCCTTTCCTTTTCTTCTTTGTGTCCCTCTGCTCTGCTAGGGAGGCAGTTTCACTTTTTTGGAGTGTGTGTGTGTCTGTGTCTTTGTGTGTGTGTGTGTGTGTGTGTGTGTGTGTGTGTGTGTTTGAAGAGTGTTTGGAGCTTTGAAAGTTTGACAAGGTATTTTTAAGCGTTACGTTCTTCCATCAGTGGTTAAATAGTCTTGCCCTGCAGAGCCATTGAAGAGGAAATAGAAGGGCTAACCCTAACCCTAACCCTAACCTTAACCCTCACCGTAACCCCTAACCCTGACCCTGACTCTGACCTGATGCTGATGTTGACCCTGACCTTGACCCTGACGCTGACCCTGACCCCTGGCTGGAGCTATGGCTTAAGTGGCAAAGCCTCGGCCTTGCAGTGCCAGCATGTATTATGGGTGTGGTCTGTGTCCCAGCCGCACCTGTTTGCATCCAGCTCTCTGCTTATGGGCTTGGAAAGCAGTGGTGGATGGCCCAAAGACTGGAGAGGCTGCATCCACCTGGGAGACCCAGAAGAAGCTCCTGACTCCAGGCTTCAGATCAACTCAGCCTTGGCTGTGGCAGCCATTTGGGCAGTGAACTAGCACATGGCAGATCCTGCTTTCCCTTTCTTGCTTTCCCGCTCTCTCCCCCTCTGTCAATCTGCCTATTCCGTAAACATCAGTCTCTTATGTGTGTGTGTGTGTGTGTGTGTGTGTGCGTGTGCGTGTGCATGTGTGCATGTGTGTGTGTGTGTGTGTGTGAGTACAAAGAGGAATTAGCAACCTATCAGCTGTGGGTCTGGCGCCGTTGCTCAAAAGGCTAATAATCTTCCACCCTAAGCGACAGCATCCAACAGGGATGCTGCCTCAAGGCTTGGCCGCTCTAACTCCCATCTAGTTCCCTGCTTAGAGACTGGGGAAGTGGCAGAGGATGGCCCATGTCCTTGAGTCCTTGCCCCCGACCCCCCAAGGTTGACCCGAACCAGCTCCTGGCTTGTGGCTTCAGATTGCCTCAGCTCGGTCCATGGCAGCCATCTGGGGCGTGAACAGCAGACGCAAGATCTTTCTCTCGCCATCCCGTCTTCTCTGTGAAAACTGCAGTTCCCATAACGAGAAACAGGTTCTAGAAAAGAATTCTAATTGCATCCTAGCATATCTTGCTGTTTGTCTGTTTGTTGAGTGATTTTTGAACAAATATTGTCCTCGTTTCTTTGTACACGCAAAGTGCTGGCATCACTACGGCATGGGACGATGGCCTTTGGACACATATACAGAACATTTTCTAGGCTTCAGAGATGATGGAATCTGTGCAATAGCAGGATTCGGGAGCACTCTGGGCTGTTGCTGCCTCTTAGCACCTGGCAGCTTAACCCAGAGGCTGTGGAGGCAGTTCAGCCCCATGTCATTCACAGCCGTCTGGGAAGTGCAAGGCAGGGTTTGGGGCTCCACAGAGCACTGGGGTGAGTAGGGACACACAGGCTCTGCCTTGGGGGCACGGCAAGAGCCGAACCATGCCCACAATCTCCCGCTCTCTCTTCAGGTCCCTCCAGAGTCCACTGCTTCTACCCAAACCGGAACCAGATGTGGCTGCTCGAGGGAACCCCGGTGTTTCCTGGGAGACATCGTGTGTCTCTGCCTCCCCAATCTGGTGCATTCCACGGGAGCAAAATTGTGGTGGACAACCTATCTCACAGTCCTACAGGTCTGCACCGATGCAACAGCCTCCCGAGTGCTGCCCACACCCTGTGCCCCTCGCTTGCCAGCCTCTGCAGGAGGCCGGTGCTCCGGCATAATGGTCAAGTGGTCACTGGCAGAGCTGGCATCCAATGCCGGCTGCGCCGGAAGACTTGGGAGAATGTCCTTACTCGCGGGATGCATGAGAGGTAGGATTTCACTCAGAGAGACGATCACAGGGCACAAAGCCTTTGTACGGGCACACCCATGCACTTCACTTGGGCACTACCCTGCCGCCAAGACATACATGCGAAAAGCTCTTGGAGTGAAATGCCTGGGACACCAGGAGCGGCATCTTGGCATGATAGCTCTTCCTCTTGGGAGCTCTGGCCGGGCCCTGCTTCAAAGAGTTCGAGCCCAAAGTACAGCCCCCGTGACCCCCAAAGCTTCATTGGGAGACCCGTGCAGATGAGCTGCTCAGATTTCTAGCTGTGCTAGGTGTCACACTAGGTGTCCTGCAAACAACTGCATAGCGTCCTCACCTTCGTGGAAAAGCCATTCTTCCCAGTGGGCTTGCACCGGACAAAGAATGACAACCAACAGGATTCAAAGAAGCCATTGTCCCCATCAGCTCTGAACACTCTGTGAGGTCCCCGCGGTGCTCCTGCCGAACACCTGAGGGCGCTGTGATTGCGCAGGCACAGCCTGCTGCTTGCAGCTTTCCCCTAGCCCAAGTTCACATTCCCTTCCCTTTGGCATCTCACTCCTGGTCAGTGTCCTCGGAAGAGGATGAGACCTGGAGATCCTCATAGAGCACGCTGAGTGGGGATTTGGAGCAGGATCTCACTCTGTCATCTGCAACGGGGGTCTTGAGTGGTCGAGGAACGGCCTCCTCAGGAGGCTGGGAGGAGGGAGTGCTGATGATTGTGCAGCTCCACCGGTTGCCGTGAACTCTGCTGAGGAGCATCTTGAGGGACTGCAGGTGAGGGGCAGAGCCAGGACTTGGGGGATGGGAGCCAGTGCAGTGCGGGGAAGGCTTCAGCTGAGGTCTGTTGCTTGGAGGCTGCTGATGAGCGCTGAGCTCTGGATTTGGTGAGCTCTGGGTCACATGCCATGATGGTTTCCTTGCAACTCCTGCTGTAGCTGGCAGTGGCAGTGGCAGTGGCAGTGGCCGTGGCTGTGGCAGTGGCTGTTGTGTTTGGAGAGTCACCGGCTCTCTGGTCTGACTGGCATTCTGTGATGCAGGGACAGCAGCAGCGAGCCTTGGCCTCTTGGCGCCCGTCTGCCAAGAAGCTCTGGGCCAATGGGCAGATCTCTTGCCTGGAATGATGCTGCCGAGAGTGGAGCGTGGACACATTCTGCGTGCGGGACCCTGCGGCTTGGCCTGTGTCCACCCCTCAGGACACCTGACTGGTGCATGAGATTGGATGCTTTGAGGTCGGCCTTGCATCCTGGAGGCCCCTTGGGGAAGAGGAGACGCAGGGACTGCAGACCTCTCTTCTGCCTGAGCTTGGAGAAGAGGATTCATGCCGGTTGTCCTCTTGGTTGTGTGCACGGGCCGCGGCCTACTGGGTGTCCTCAGAAGCTTTTCAGAGGAGTCAGTCGCGTTCTCACGGTGGTGTTGCTGTCTTGCTTGGGCTTTGGTGAGACATGTCTGGAGGGGAGTTCTGCGATGCTTCTCTTGTCGCCTGTGTCCCTTCTTGTCTTGTACTGTCTTGGTAAAGGGCCCGGAATCCTTGGACTGCTGGATCTTCTGTGGCCCCAGGTTCTCTTCATTGGACTTCAAGGGATACAGGGCTAGGGTCCCATCCCAGCGCTTGATGGGGCACCTCCTGCTGCTGGCCATGTGACCGAAGGCGCCACAGTTCTTGCACTTCACCCTGGGGTTCTCCTCCTCCGCTGGAGGAACTCTGGGCCCAGCTGCGACCATACGCTGCTTGCCCATCTTCTGAGATGTCAGTGCTCTGTGGGTCTGGGGCTGTGTCTTCTGCATCGACAGCCACCGCTCCACCTGCATGTTCTGAAGGACTTTCTGTCTGGTGCAAAGTAGTGTGCTTCTCCAGAGGCACAAAAATGCTGCTGGATGATGCTTGACAAACCGCCGTGGAGAGTGCAGGTTCCCAGCAGAGCACCAGCAAGGCAGAGAGGGAAGGGCGGAGGCCTTATATAGGGCCCTACCATGGGAGTAGCATACAGCCTGTTCATCTGAGCATCACAAATCCAGTCAAGCTTCATCAGATTCTGTCTGAGCAAAAGAAGGCATCCTCCTTGGGTCGCTAGCAATTTGAGCACACCCTGCCATATTTCTCTCACCAAACTTCACCATTGCATTTTGGAAACTTTGCTCTGCAATGTGCCTTTCCTTTTCTTCTTTGTGTCCCTCTGCTCTGCTAGGGAGGCAGTTTCACTTTTTTGGAGTGTGTGTGTGTCTGTGTCTTTGTGTGTGTGTGTGTGTGTGTGTGTGTGTGTGTGTGTGTTTGAAGAGTGTTTGGAGCTTTGAAAGTTTGACAAGGTATTTTTAAGCGTTACGTTCTTCCATCAGTGGTTAAATAGTCTTGCCCTGCAGAGCCATTGAAGAGGAAATAGAAGGGCTAACCCTAACCCTAACCCTAACCTTAACCCTCACCGTAACCCCTAACCCTGACCCTGACTCTGACCTGATGCTGATGTTGACCCTGACCTTGACCCTGACGCTGACCCTGACCCCTGGCTGGAGCTATGGCTTAAGTGGCAAAGCCTCGGCCTTGCAGTGCCAGCATGTATTATGGGTGTGGTCTGTGTCCCAGCCGCACCTGTTTGCATCCAGCTCTCTGCTTATGGGCTTGGAAAGCAGTGGTGGATGGCCCAAAGACTGGAGAGGCTGCATCCACCTGGGAGACCCAGAAGAAGCTCCTGACTCCAGGCTTCAGATCAACTCAGCCTTGGCTGTGGCAGCCATTTGGGCAGTGAACTAGCACATGGCAGATCCTGCTTTCCCTTTCTTGCTTTCCCGCTCTCTCCCCCTCTGTCAATCTGCCTATTCCGTAAACATCAGTCTCTTATTTGTGTGTGTGTGTGTGTGTGTGTGTGCGTGTGCGTGTGCATGTGTGCATGTGTGTGCGTGTGTGTGTGTGAGTACAAAGAGGAATTAGCAACCTATCAGCTGTGGGTCTGGCGCCGTTGCTCAAAAGGCTAATAATCTTCCACCCTAAGCGACAGCATCCAACAGGGATGCTGCCTCAAGGCTTGGCCGCTCTAACTCCCATCTAGTTCCCTGCTTAGAGACTGGGGAAGTGGCAGAGGATGGCCCATGTCCTTGAGTCCTTGCCCCCGACCCCCCAAGGTTGACCCGAACCAGCTCCTGGCTTGTGGCTTCAGATTGCCTCAGCTCGGTCCATGGCAGCCATCTGGGGCGTGAACAGCAGACGCAAGATCTTTCTCTCGCCATCCCGTCTTCTCTGTGAAAACTGCAGTTCCCATAACGAGAAACAGGTTCTAGAAAAGAATTCTAATTGCATCCTAGCATATCTTGCTGTTTGTCTGTTTGTTGAGTGATTTTTGAACAAATATTGTCCTCGTTTCTTTGTACACGCAAAGTGCTGGCATCACTACGGCATGGGACGATGGCCTTTGGACACATATACAGAACATTTTCTAGGCTTCAGAGATGATGGAATCTGTGCAATAGCAGGATTCGGGAGCACTCTGGGCTGTTGCTGCCTCTTAGCACCTGGCAGCTTAACCCAGAGGCTGTGGAGGCAGTTCAGCCCCATGTCATTCACAGCCGTCTGGGAAGTGCAAGGCAGGGTTTGGGGCTCCACAGAGCACTGGGGTGAGTAGGGACACACAGGCTCTGCCTTGGGGGCATGGCAAGAGCCGAACCATGCCCACAATCTCCCGCTCTCTCTTCAGGTCCCTCCAGAGTCCACTGCTTCTACCCAAACCGGAACCAGATGTGGCTGCTCGAGGGAACCCCGGTGTTTCCTGGGAGACATCGTGTGTCTCTGCCTCCCCAATCTGGTGCATTCCACGGGAGCAAAATTGTGGTGGACAACCTATCTCACAGTCCTACAGGTCTGCACCGATGCAACAGCCTCCCGAGTGCTGCCCACACCCTGTGCCCCTCGCTTGCCAGCCTCTGCAGGAGGCCGGTGCTCCGGCATAATGGTCAAGTGGTCACTGGCAGAGCTGGCATCCAATGCCGGCTGCGCCGGAAGACTTGGGAGAATGTCCTTACTCGCGGGATGCATGAGAGGTAGGATTTCACTCAGAGAGACGATCACAGGGCACAAAGCCTTTGTACGGGCACACCCATGCACTTCACTTGGGCACTACCCTGCCGCCAAGACATACATGCGAAAAGCTCTTGGAGTGAAATGCCTGGGACACCAGGAGCGGCATCTTGGCATGATAGCTCTTCCTCTTGGGAGCTCTGGCCGGGCCCTGCTTCAAAGAGTTCGAGCCCAAAGTACAGCCCCCGTGACCCCCAAAGCTTCATTGGGAGACCCGTGCAGATGAGCTGCTCAGATTTCTAGCTGTGCTAGGTGTCACACTAGGTGTCCTGCAAACAACTGCATAGCGTCCTCACCTTCGTGGAAAAGCCATTCTTCCCAGTGGGCTTGCACCGGACAAAGAATGACAACCAACAGGATTCAAAGAAGCCATTGTCCCCATCAGCTCTGAACACTCTGTGAGGTCCCCGCGGTGCTCCTGCCGAACACCTGAGGGCGCTGTGATTGCGCAGGCACAGCCTGCTGCTTGCAGCTTTCCCCTAGCCCAAGTTCACATTCCCTTCCCTTTGGCATCTCACTCCTGGTCAGTGTCCTCGGAAGAGGATGAGACCTGGAGATCCTCATAGAGCACGCTGAGTGGGGATTTGGAGCAGGATCTCACTCTGTCATCTGCAACGGGGGTCTTGAGTGGTCGAGGAACGGCCTCCTCAGGAGGCTGGGAGGAGGGAGTGCTGATGATTGTGCAGCTCCACCGGTTGCCGTGAACTCTGCTGAGGAGCATCTTGAGGGACTGCAGGTGAGGGGCAGAGCCAGGACTTGGGGGATGGGAGCCAGTGCAGTGCGGGGAAGGCTTCAGCTGAGGTCTGTTGCTTGGAGGCTGCTGATGAGCGCTGAGCTCTGGATTTGGTGAGCTCTGGGTCACATGCCATGATGGTTTCCTTGCAACTCCTGCTGTAGCTGGCAGTGGCAGTGGCAGTGGCAGTGGCCGTGGCTGTGGCAGTGGCTGTTGTGTTTGGAGAGTCACCGGCTCTCTGGTCTGACTGGCATTCTGTGATGCAGGGACAGCAGCAGCGAGCCTTGGCCTCTTGGCGCCCGTCTGCCAAGAAGCTCTGGGCCAATGGGCAGATCTCTTGCCTGGAATGATGCTGCCGAGAGTGGAGCGTGGACACATTCTGCGTGCGGGACCCTGCGGCTTGGCCTGTGTCCACCCCTCAGGACACCTGACTGGTGCATGAGATTGGATGCTTTGAGGTCGGCCTTGCATCCTGGAGGCCTCTTGGGGAAGAGGAGACGCAGGGACTGCAGACCTCTCTTCTGCCTGAGCTTGGAGAAGAGGATTCATGCCGGTTGTCCTCTTGGTTGTGTGCACGGGCCGCGGCCTACTGGGTGTCCTCAGAAGCTTTTCAGAGGAGTCAGTCGCGTTCTCACGGTGGTGTTGCTGTCTTGCTTGGGCTTTGGTGAGACATGTCTGGAGGGGAGTTCTGCGATGCTTCTCTTGTCGCCTGTGTCCCTCCTTGTCTTGTACTGTCTTGGTAAAGGGCCCGGAATCCTTGGACTGCTGGATCTTCTGTGGCCCCAGGTTCTCTTCATTGGACTTCAAGGGATACAGGGCTAGGGTCCCATCCCAGCGCTTGATGGGGCACCTCCTGCTGCTGGCCATGTGACCGAAGGCGCCACAGTTCTTGCACTTCACCCTGGGGTTCTCCTCCTCCGCTGGAGGAACTCTGGGCCCAGCTGCGACCATACGCTGCTTGCCCATCTTCTGAGATGTCAGTGCTCTGTGGGTCTGGGGCTGTGTCTTCTGCATCGACAGCCACCGCTCCACCTGCATGTTCTGAAGGACTTTCTGTCTGGTGCAAAGTAGTGTGCTTCTCCAGAGGCACAAAAATGCTGCTGGATGATGCTTGACAAACCGCCGTGGAGAGTGCAGGTTCCCAGCAGAGCACCAGCAAGGCAGAGAGGGAAGGGCGGAGGCCTTATATAGGGCCCTACCATGGGAGTAGCATACAGCCTGTTCATCTGAGCATCACAAATCCAGTCAAGCTTCATCAGATTCTGTCTGAGCAAAAGAAGGCATCCTCCTTGGGTCGCTAGCAATTTGAGCACACCCTGCCATATTTCTCTCACCAAACTTCACCATTGCATTTTGGAAACTTTGCTCTGCAATGTGCCTTTCCTTTTCTTCTTTGTGTCCCTCTGCTCTGCTAGGGAGGCAGTTTCACTTTTTTGGAGTGTGTGTGTGTCTGTGTCTTTGTGTGTGTGTGTGTGTGTGTGTGTGTGTGTGTGTGTGTTTGAAGAGTGTTTGGAGCTTTGAAAGTTTGACAAGGTATTTTTAAGCGTTACGTTCTTCCATCAGTGGTTAAATAGTCTTGCCCTGCAGAGCCATTGAAGAGGAAATAGAAGGGCTAACCCTAACCCTAACCCTAACCTTAACCCTCACCGTAACCCCTAACCCTGACCCTGACTCTGACCTGATGCTGATGTTGACCCTGACCTTGACCCTGACGCTGACCCTGACCCCTGGCTGGAGCTATGGCTTAAGTGGCAAAGCCTCGGCCTTGCAGTGCCAGCATGTATTATGGGTGTGGTCTGTGTCCCAGCCGCACCTGTTTGCATCCAGCTCTCTGCTTATGGGCTTGGAAAGCAGTGGTGGATGGCCCAAAGACTGGAGAGGCTGCATCCACCTGGGAGACCCAGAAGAAGCTCCTGACTCCAGGCTTCAGATCAACTCAGCCTTGGCTGTGGCAGCCATTTGGGCAGTGAACTAGCACATGGCAGATCCTGCTTTCCCTTTCTTGCTTTCCCGCTCTCTCCCCCTCTGTCAATCTGCCTATTCCGTAAACATCAGTCTCTTATTTGTGTGTGTGTGTGTGTGTGTGTGCGTGTGCATGTGTGCATGTGTGCATGTGTGTGCGTGTGTGTGTGTGAGTACAAAGAGGAATTAGCAACCTATCAGCTGTGGGTCTGGCGCCGTTGCTCAAAAGGCTAATAATCTTCCACCCTAAGCGACAGCATCCAACAGGGATGCTGCCTCAAGGCTTGGCCGCTCTAACTCCCATCTAGTTCCCTGCTTAGAGACTGGGGAAGTGGCAGAGGATGGCCCATGTCCTTGAGTCCTTGCCCCCGACCCCCCAAGGTTGACCCGAACCAGCTCCTGGCTTGTGGCTTCAGATTGCCTCAGCTCGGTCCATGGCAGCCATCTGGGGCGTGAACAGCAGACGCAAGATCTTTCTCTCGCCATCCCGTCTTCTCTGTGAAAACTGCAGTTCCCATAACGAGAAACAGGTTCTAGAAAAGAATTCTAATTGCATCCTAGCATATCTTGCTGTTTGTCTGTTTGTTGAGTGATTTTTGAACAAATATTGTCCTCGTTTCTTTGTACACGCAAAGTGCTGGCATCACTACGGCATGGGACGATGGCCTTTGGACACATATACAGAACATTTTCTAGGCTTCAGAGATGATGGAATCTGTGCAATAGCAGGATTCGGGAGCACTCTGGGCTGTTGCTGCCTCTTAGCACCTGGCAGCTTAACCCAGAGGCTGTGGAGGCAGTTCAGCCCCATGTCATTCACAGCCGTCTGGGAAGTGCAAGGCAGGGTTTGGGGCTCCACAGAGCACTGGGGTGAGTAGGGACACACAGGCTCTGCCTTGGGGGCACGGCAAGAGCCGAACCATGCCCACAATCTCCCGCTCTCTCTTCAGGTCCCTCCAGAGTCCACTGCTTCTACCCAAACCGGAACCAGATGTGGCTGCTCGAGGGAACCCCGGTGTTTCCTGGGAGACATCGTGTGTCTCTGCCTCCCCAATCTGGTGCATTCCACGGGAGCAAAATTGTGGTGGACAACCTATCTCACAGTCCTACAGGTCTGCACCGATGCAACAGCCTCCCGAGTGCTGCCCACACCCTGTGCCCCTCGCTTGCCAGCCTCTGCAGGAGGCCGGTGCTCCGGCATAATGGTCAAGTGGTCACTGGCAGAGCTGGCATCCAATGCCGGCTGCGCCGGAAGACTTGGGAGAATGTCCTTACTCGCGGGATGCATGAGAGGTAGGATTTCACTCAGAGAGACGATCACAGGGCACAAAGCCTTTGTACGGGCACACCCATGCACTTCACATGGGCACTACCCTGCCGCCAAGACATACATGCGAAAAGCTCTTGGAGTGAAATGCCTGGGACACCAGGAGCGGCATCTTGGCATGATAGCTCTTCCTCTTGGGAGCTCTGGCCGGGCCCTGCTTCAAAGAGTTCGAGCCCAAAGTACAGCCCCCGTGACCCCCAAAGCTTCATTGGGAGACCCGTGCAGATGAGCTGCTCAGATTTCTAGCTGTGCTAGGTGTCACACTAGGTGTCCTGCAAACAACTGCATAGCGTCCTCACCTTCGTGGAAAAGCCATTCTTCCCAGTGGGCTTGCACCGGACAAAGAATGACAACCAACAGGATTCAAAGAAGCCATTGTCCCCATCAGCTCTGAACACTCTGTGAGGTCCCCGCGGTGCTCCTGCCGAACACCTGAGGGCGCTGTGATTGCGCAGGCACAGCCTGCTGCTTGCAGCTTTCCCCTAGCCCAAGTTCACATTCCCTTCCCTTTGGCATCTCACTCCTGGTCAGTGTCCTCGGAAGAGGATGAGACCTGGAGATCCTCATAGAGCACGCTGAGTGGGGATTTGGAGCAGGATCTCACTCTGTCATCTGCAACGGGGGTCTTGAGTGGTCGAGGAACGGCCTCCTCAGGAGGCTGGGAGGAGGGAGTGCTGATGATTGTGCAGCTCCACCGGTTGCCGTGAACTCTGCTGAGGAGCATCTTGAGGGACTGCAGGTGAGGGGCAGAGCCAGGACTTGGGGGATGGGAGCCAGTGCAGTGCGGGGAAGGCTTCAGCTGAGGTCTGTTGCTTGGAGGCTGCTGATGAGCGCTGAGCTCTGGATTTGGTGAGCTCTGGGTCACATGCCATGATGGTTTCCTTGCAACTCCTGCTGTAGCTGGCAGTGGCAGTGGCAGTGGCAGTGGCCGTGGCTGTGGCAGTGGCTGTTGTGTTTGGAGAGTCACCGGCTCTCTGGTCTGACTGGCATTCTGTGATGCAGGGACAGCAGCAGCGAGCCTTGGCCTCTTGGCGCCCGTCTGCCAAGAAGCTCTGGGCCAATGGGCAGATCTCTTGCCTGGAATGATGCTGCCGAGAGTGGAGCGTGGACACATTCTGCGTGCGGGACCCTGCGGCTTGGCCTGTGTCCACCCCTCAGGACACCTGACTGGTGCATGAGATTGGATGCTTTGAGGTCGGCCTTGCATCCTGGAGGCCTCTTGGGGAAGAGGAGACGCAGGGACTGCAGACCTCTCTTCTGCCTGAGCTTGGAGAAGAGGATTCATGCCAGTTGTCCTCTTGGTTGTGTGCACGGGCCGCGGCCTACTGGGTGTCCTCAGAAGCTTTTCAGAGGAGTCAGTCGCGTTCTCACGGTGGTGTTGCTGTCTTGCTTGGGCTTTGGTGAGACATGTCTGGAGGGGAGTTCTGCGATGCTTCTCTTGTCGCCTGTGTCCCTCCTTGTCTTGTACTGTCTTGGTAAAGGGCCCGGAATCCTTGGACTGCTGGATCTTCTGTGGCCCCAGGTTCTCTTCATTGGACTTCAAGGGATACAGGGCTAGGGTCCCATCCCAGCGCTTGATGGGGCACCTCCTGCTGCTGGCCATGTGACCGAAGGCGCCACAGTTCTTGCACTTCACCCTGGGGTTCTCCTCCTCCGCTGGAGGAACTCTGGGCCCAGCTGCGACCATACGCTGCTTGCCCATCTTCTGAGATGTCAGTGCTCTGTGGGTCTGGGGCTGTGTCTTCTGCATCGACAGCCACCGCTCCACCTGCATGTTCTGAAGGACTTTCTGTCTGGTGCAAAGTAGTGTGCTTCTCCAGAGGCACAAAAATGCTGCTGGATGATGCTTGACAAACCGCCGTGGAGAGTGCAGGTTCCCAGCAGAGCACCAGCAAGGCAGAGAGGGAAGGGCGGAGGCCTTATATAGGGCCCTACCATGGGAGTAGCATACAGCCTGTTCATCTGAGCATCACAAATCCAGTCAAGCTTCATCAGATTCTGTCTGAGCAAAAGAAGGCATCCTCCTTGGGTCGCTAGCAATTTGAGCACACCCTGCCATATTTCTCTCACCAAACTTCACCATTGCATTTTGGAAACTTTGCTCTGCAATGTGCCTTTCCTTTTCTTCTTTGTGTCCCTCTGCTCTGCTAGGGAGGCAGTTTCACTTTTTTGGAGTGTGTGTGTGTCTGTGTCTTTGTGTGTGTGTGTGTGTGTGTGTGTGTGTGTGTGTGTGTTTGAAGAGTGTTTGGAGCTTTGAAAGTTTGACAAGGTATTTTTAAGCGTTACGTTCTTCCATCAGTGGTTAAATAGTCTTGCCCTGCAGAGCCATTGAAGAGGAAATAGAAGGGCTAACCCTAACCCTAACCCTAACCTTAACCCTCACCGTAACCCCTAACCCTGACCCTGACTCTGACCTGATGCTGATGTTGACCCTGACCTTGACCCTGACGCTGACCCTGACCCCTGGCTGGAGCTATGGCTTAAGTGGCAAAGCCTCGGCCTTGCAGTGCCAGCATGTATTATGGGTGTGGTCTGTGTCCCAGCCGCACCTGTTTGCATCCAGCTCTCTGCTTATGGGCTTGGAAAGCAGTGGTGGATGGCCCAAAGACTGGAGAGGCTGCATCCACCTGGGAGACCCAGAAGAAGCTCCTGACTCCAGGCTTCAGATCAACTCAGCCTTGGCTGTGGCAGCCATTTGGGCAGTGAACTAGCACATGGCAGATCCTGCTTTCCCTTTCTTGCTTTCCCGCTCTCTCCCCCTCTGTCAATCTGCCTATTCCGTAAACATCAGTCTCTTATTTGTGTGTGTGTGTGTGTGTGTGTGTGCGTGTGCGTGTGCATGTGTGCATGTGTGCGTGTGTGTGTGTGTGAGTACAAAGAGGAATTAGCAACCTATCAGCTGTGGGTCTGGCGCCGTTGCTCAAAAGGCTAATAATCTTCCACCCTAAGCGACAGCATCCAACAGGGATGCTGCCTCAAGGCTTGGCCGCTCTAACTCCCATCTAGTTCCCTGCTTAGAGACTGGGGAAGTGGCAGAGGATGGCCCATGTCCTTGAGTCCTTGCCCCCGACCCCCCAAGGTTGACCCGAACCAGCTCCTGGCTTGTGGCTTCAGATTGCCTCAGCTCGGTCCATGGCAGCCATCTGGGGCGTGAACAGCAGACGCAAGATCTTTCTCTCGCCATCCCGTCTTCTCTGTGAAAACTGCACTTCCCATAACGAGAAACAGGTTCTAGAAAAGAATTCTAATTGCATCCTAGCATATCTTGCTGTTTGTCTGTTTGTTGAGTGATTTTTGAACAAATATTGTCCTCGTTTCTTTGTACACGCAAAGTGCTGGCATCACTACGGCATGGGACGATGGCCTTTGGACACATATACAGAACATTTTCTAGGCTTCAGAGATGATGGAATCTGTGCAATAGCAGGATTCGGGAGCACTCTGGGCTGTTGCTGCCTCTTAGCACCTGGCAGCTTAACCCAGAGGCTGTGGAGGCAGTTCAGCCCCATGTCATTCACAGCAGTCTGGGAAGTGCAAGGCAGGGTTTGGGGCTCCACAGAGCACTGGGGTGAGTAGGGACACACAGGCTCTGCCTTGGGGGCACGGCAAGAGCCGAACCATGCCCACAATCTCCCGCTCTCTCTTCAGGTCCCTCCAGAGTCCACTGCTTCTACCCAAACCGGAACCAGATGTGGCTGCTCGAGGGAACCCCGGTGTTTCCTGGGAGACATCGTGTGTCTCTGCCTCCCCAATCTGGTGCATTCCACGGGAGCAAAATTGTGGTGGACAACCTATCTCACAGTCCTACAGGTCTGCACCGATGCAACAGCCTCCCGAGTGCTGCCCACACCCTGTGCCCCTCGCTTGCCAGCCTCTGCAGGAGGCCGGTGCTCCGGCATAATGGTCAAGTGGTCACTGGCAGAGCTGGCATCCAATGCCGGCTGCGCCGGAAGACTTGGGAGAATGTCCTTACTCGCGGGATGCATGAGAGGTAGGATTTCACTCAGAGAGACGATCACAGGGCACAAAGCCTTTGTACGGGCACACCCATGCACTTCACTTGGGCACTACCCTGCCGCCAAGACATACATGCGAAAAGCTCTTGGAGTGAAATGCCTGGGACACCAGGAGCGGCATCTTGGCATGATAGCTCTTCCTCTTGGGAGCTCTGGCCGGGCCCTGCTTCAAAGAGTTCGAGCCCAAAGTACAGCCCCCGTGACCCCCAAAGCTTCATTGGGAGACCCGTGCAGATGAGCTGCTCAGATTTCTAGCTGTGCTAGGTGTCACACTAGGTGTCCTGCAAACAACTGCATAGCGTCCTCACCTTCGTGGAAAAGCCATTCTTCCCAGTGGGCTTGCACCGGACAAAGAATGACAACCAACAGGATTCAAAGAAGCCATTGTCCCCATCAGCTCTGAACACTCTGTGAGGTCCCCGCGGTGCTCCTGCCGAACACCTGAGGGCGCTGTGATTGCGCAGGCACAGCCTGCTGCTTGCAGCTTTCCCCTAGCCCAAGTTCACATTCCCTTCCCTTTGGCATCTCACTCCTGGTCAGTGTCCTCGGAAGAGGATGAGACCTGGAGATCCTCATAGAGCACGCTGAGTGGGGATTTGGAGCAGGATCTCACTCTGTCATCTGCAACGGGGGTCTTGAGTGGTCGAGGAACGGCCTCCTCAGGAGGCTGGGAGGAGGGAGTGCTGATGATTGTGCAGCTCCACCGGTTGCCGTGAACTCTGCTGAGGAGCATCTTGAGGGACTGCAGGTGAGGGGCAGAGCCAGGACTTGGGGGATGGGAGCCAGTGCAGTGCGGGGAAGGCTTCAGCTGAGGTCTGTTGCTTGGAGGCTGCTGATGAGCGCTGAGCTCTGGATTTGGTGAGCTCTGGGTCACATGCCATGATGGTTTCCTTGCAACTCCTGCTGTAGCTGGCAGTGGCAGTGGCAGTGGCAGTGGCCGTGGCTGTGGCAGTGGCTGTTGTGTTTGGAGAGTCACCGGCTCTCTGGTCTGACTGGCATTCTGTGATGCAGGGACAGCAGCAGCGAGCCTTGGCCTCTTGGCGCCCGTCTGCCAAGAAGCTCTGGGCCAATGGGCAGATCTCTTGCCTGGAATGATGCTGCCGAGAGTGGAGCGTGGACACATTCTGCGTGCGGGACCCTGCGGCTTGGCCTGTGTCCACCCCTCAGGACACCTGACTGGTGCATGAGATTGGATGCTTTGAGGTCGGCCTTGCATCCTGGAGGCCTCTTGGGGAAGAGGAGACGCAGGGACTGCAGACCTCTCTTCTGCCTGAGCTTGGAGAAGAGGATTCATGCCGGTTGTCCTCTTGGTTGTGTGCACGGGCCGCGGCCTACTGGGTGTCCTCAGAAGCTTTTCAGAGGAGTCAGTCGCGTTCTCACGGTGGTGTTGCTGTCTTGCTTGGGCTTTGGTGAGACATGTCTGGAGGGGAGTTCTGCGATGCTTCTCTTGTCGCCTGTGTCCCTCCTTGTCTTGTACTGTCTTGGTAAAGGGCCCGGAATCCTTGGACTGCTGGATCTTCTGTGGCCCCAGGTTCTCTTCATTGGACTTCAAGGGATACAGGGCTAGGGTCCCATCCCAGCGCTTGATGGGGCACCTCCTGCTGCTGGCCATGTGACCGAAGGCGCCACAGTTCTTGCACTTCACCCTGGGGTTCTCCTCCTCCGCTGGAGGAACTCTGGGCCCAGCTGCGACCATACGCTGCTTGCCCATCTTCTGAGATGTCAGTGCTCTGTGGGTCTGGGGCTGTGTCTTCTGCATCGACAGCCACCGCTCCACCTGCATGTTCTGAAGGACTTTCTGTCTGGTGCAAAGTAGTGTGCTTCTCCAGAGGCACAAAAATGCTGCTGGATGATGCTTGACAAACCGCCGTGGAGAGTGCAGGTTCCCAGCAGAGCACCAGCAAGGCAGAGAGGGAAGGGCGGAGGCCTTATATAGGGCCCTACCATGGGAGTAGCATACAGCCTGTTCATCTGAGCATCACAAATCCAGTCAAGCTTCATCAGATTCTGTCTGAGCAAAAGAAGGCATCCTCCTTGGGTCGCTAGCAATTTGAGCACACCCTGCCATATTTCTCTCACCAAACTTCACCATTGCATTTTGGAAACTTTGCTCTGCAATGTGCCTTTCCTTTTCTTCTTTGTGTCCCTCTGCTCTGCTAGGGAGGCAGTTTCACTTTTTTGGAGTGTGTGTGTGTCTGTGTCTTTGTGTGTGTGTGTGTGTGTGTGTGTGTGTGTGTGTGTGTGTTTGAAGAGTGTTTGGAGCTTTGAAAGTTTGACAAGGTATTTTTAAGCGTTACGTTCTTCCATCAGTGGTTAAATAGTCTTGCCCTGCAGAGCCATTGAAGAGGAAATAGAAGGGCTAACCCTAACCCTAACCCTAACCTTAACCCTCACCGTAACCCCTAACCCTGACCCTGACTCTGACCTGATGCTGATGTTGACCCTGACCTTGACCCTGACGCTGACCCTGACCCCTGGCTGGAGCTATGGCTTAAGTGGCAAAGCCTCGGCCTTGCAGTGCCAGCATGTATTATGGGTGTGGTCTGTGTCCCAGCCGCACCTGTTTGCATCCAGCTCTCTGCTTATGGGCTTGGAAAGCAGTGGTGGATGGCCCAAAGACTGGAGAGGCTGCATCCACCTGGGAGACCCAGAAGAAGCTCCTGACTCCAGGCTTCAGATCAACTCAGCCTTGGCTGTGGCAGCCATTTGGGCAGTGAACTAGCACATGGCAGATCCTGCTTTCCCTTTCTTGCTTTCCCGCTCTCTCCCCCTCTGTCAATCTGCCTATTCCGTAAACATCAGTCTCTTATTTGTGTGTGTGTGTGTGTGTGTGTGTGTGTGTGCGTGTGCATGTGTGCATGTGTGCATGTGTGTGCGTGTGTGTGTGTGAGTACAAAGAGGAATTAGCAACCTATCAGCTGTGGGTCTGGCGCCGTTGCTCAAAAGGCTAATAATCTTCCACCCTAAGCGACAGCATCCAACAGGGATGCTGCCTCAAGGCTTGGCCGCTCTAACTCCCATCTAGTTCCCTGCTTAGAGACTGGGGAAGTGGCAGAGGATGGCCCATGTCCTTGAGTCCTTGCCCCCGACCCCCCAAGGTTGACCCGAACCAGCTCCTGGCTTGTGGCTTCAGATTGCCTCAGCTCGGTCCATGGCAGCCATCTGGGGCGTGAACAGCAGACGCAAGATCTTTCTCTCGCCATCCCGTCTTCTCTGTGAAAACTGCAGTTCCCATAACGAGAAACAGGTTCTAGAAAAGAATTCTAATTGCATCCTAGCATATCTTGCTGTTTGTCTGTTTGTTGAGTGATTTTTGAACAAATATTGTCCTCGTTTCTTTGTACACGCAAAGTGCTGGCATCACTACGGCATGGGACGATGGCCTTTGGACACATATACAGAACATTTTCTAGGCTTCAGAGATGATGGAATCTGTGCAATAGCAGGATTCGGGAGCACTCTGGGCTGTTGCTGCCTCTTAGCACCTGGCAGCTTAACCCAGAGGCTGTGGAGGCAGTTCAGCCCCATGTCATTCACAGCCGTCTGGGAAGTGCAAGGCAGGGTTTGGGGCTCCACAGAGCACTGGGGTGAGTAGGGACACACAGGCTCTGCCTTGGGGGCACGGCAAGAGCCGAACCATGCCCACAATCTCCCGCTCTCTCTTCAGGTCCCTCCAGAGTCCACTGCTTCTACCCAAACCGGAACCAGATGTGGCTGCTCGAGGGAACCCCGGTGTTTCCTGGGAGACATCGTGTGTCTCTGCCTCCCCAATCTGGTGCATTCCACGGGAGCAAAATTGTGGTGGACAACCTATCTCACAGTCCTACAGGTCTGCACCGATGCAACAGCCTCCCGAGTGCTGCCCACACCCTGTGCCCCTCGCTTGCCAGCCTCTGCAGGAGGCCGGTGCTCCGGCATAATGGTCAAGTGGTCACTGGCAGAGCTGGCATCCAATGCCGGCTGCGCCGGAAGACTTGGGAGAATGTCCTTACTCGCGGGATGCATGAGAGGTAGGATTTCACTCAGAGAGACGATCACAGGGCACAAAGCCTTTGTACGGGCACACCCATGCACTTCACTTGGGCACTACCCTGCCGCCAAGACATACATGCGAAAAGCTCTTGGAGTGAAATGCCTGGGACACCAGGAGCGGCATCTTGGCATGATAGCTCTTCCTCTTGGGAGCTCTGGCCGGGCCCTGCTTCAAAGAGTTCGAGCCCAAAGTACAGCCCCCGTGACCCCCAAAGCTTCATTGGGAGACCCGTGCAGATGAGCTGCTCAGATTTCTAGCTGTGCTAGGTGTCACACTAGGTGTCCTGCAAACAACTGCATAGCGTCCTCACCTTCGTGGAAAAGCCATTCTTCCCAGTGGGCTTGCACCGGACAAAGAATGACAACCAACAGGATTCAAAGAAGCCATTGTCCCCATCAGCTCTGAACACTCTGTGAGGTCCCCGCGGTGCTCCTGCCGAACACCTGAGGGCGCTGTGATTGCGCAGGCACAGCCTGCTGCTTGCAGCTTTCCCCTAGCCCAAGTTCACATTCCCTTCCCTTTGGCATCTCACTCCTGGTCAGTGTCCTCGGAAGAGGATGAGACCTGGAGATCCTCATAGAGCACGCTGAGTGGGGATTTGGAGCAGGATCTCACTCTGTCATCTGCAACGGGGGTCTTGAGTGGTCGAGGAACGGCCTCCTCAGGAGGCTGGGAGGAGGGAGTGCTGATGATTGTGCAGCTCCACCGGTTGCCGTGAACTCTGCTGAGGAGCATCTTGAGGGACTGCAGGTGAGGGGCAGAGCCAGGACTTGGGGGATGGGAGCCAGTGCAGTGCGGGGAAGGCTTCAGCTGAGGTCTGTTGCTTGGAGGCTGCTGATGAGCGCTGAGCTCTGGATTTGGTGAGCTCTGGGTCACATGCCATGATGGTTTCCTTGCAACTCCTGCTGTAGCTGGCAGTGGCAGTGGCAGTGGCAGTGGCCGTGGCTGTGGCAGTGGCTGTTGTGTTTGGAGAGTCACCGGCTCTCTGGTCTGACTGGCATTCTGTGATGCAGGGACAGCAGCAGCGAGCCTTGGCCTCTTGGCGCCCGTCTGCCAAGAAGCTCTGGGCCAATGGGCAGATCTCTTGCCTGGAATGATGCTGCCGAGAGTGGAGCGTGGACACATTCTGCGTGCGGGACCCTGCGGCTTGGCCTGTGTCCACCCCTCAGGACACCTGACTGGTGCATGAGATTGGATGCTTTGAGGTCGGCCTTGCATCCTGGAGGCCTCTTGGGGAAGAGGAGACGCAGGGACTGCAGACCTCTCTTCTGCCTGAGCTTGGAGAAGAGGATTCATGCCGGTTGTCCTCTTGGTTGTGTGCACGGGCCGCGGCCTACTGGGTGTCCTCAGAAGCTTTTCAGAGGAGTCAGTCGCGTTCTCACGGTGGTGTTGCTGTCTTGCTTGGGCTTTGGTGAGACATGTCTGGAGGGGAGTTCTGCGATGCTTCTCTTGTCGCCTGTGTCCCTCCTTGTCTTGTACTGTCTTGGTAAAGGGCCCGGAATCCTTGGACTGCTGGATCTTCTGTGGCCCCAGGTTCTCTTCATTGGACTTCAAGGGATACAGGGCTAGGGTCCCATCCCAGCGCTTGATGGGGCACCTCCTGCTGCTGGCCATGTGACCGAAGGCGCCACAGTTCTTGCACTTCACCCTGGGGTTCTCCTCCTCCGCTGGAGGAACTCTGGGCCCAGCTGCGACCATACGCTGCTTGCCCATCTTCTGAGATGTCAGTGCTCTGTGGGTCTGGGGCTGTGTCTTCTGCATCGACAGCCACCGCTCCACCTGCATGTTCTGAAGGACTTTCTGTCTGGTGCAAAGTAGTGTGCTTCTCCAGAGGCACAAAAATGCTGCTGGATGATGCTTGACAAACCGCCGTGGAGAGTGCAGGTTCCCAGCAGAGCACCAGCAAGGCAGAGAGGGAAGGGCGGAGGCCTTATATAGGGCCCTACCATGGGAGTAGCATACAGCCTGTTCATCTGAGCATCACAAATCCAGTCAAGCTTCATCAGATTCTGTCTGAGCAAAAGAAGGCATCCTCCTTGGGTCGCTAGCAATTTGAGCACACCCTGCCATATTTCTCTCACCAAACTTCACCATTGCATTTTGGAAACTTTGCTCTGCAATGTGCCTTTCCTTTTCTTCTTTGTGTCCCTCTGCTCTGCTAGGGAGGCAGTTTCACTTTTTTGGAGTGTGTGTGTGTCTGTGTCTTTGTGTGTGTGTGTGTGTGTGTGTGTGTGTGTGTGTGTGTGTTTGAAGAGTGTTTGGAGCTTTGAAAGTTTGACAAGGTATTTTTAAGCGTTACGTTCTTCCATCAGTGGTTAAATAGTCTTGCCCTGCAGAGCCATTGAAGAGGAAATAGAAGGGCTAACCCTAACCCTAACCCTAACCTTAACCCTCACCGTAACCCCTAACCCTGACCCTGACTCTGACCTGATGCTGATGTTGACCCTGACCTTGACCCTGACGCTGACCCTGACCCCTGGCTGGAGCTATGGCTTAAGTGGCAAAGCCTCGGCCTTGCAGTGCCAGCATGTATTATGGGTGTGGTCTGTGTCCCAGCCGCACCTGTTTGCATCCAGCTCTCTGCTTATGGGCTTGGAAAGCAGTGGTGGATGGCCCAAAGACTGGAGAGGCTGCATCCACCTGGGAGACCCAGAAGAAGCTCCTGACTCCAGGCTTCAGATCAACTCAGCCTTGGCTGTGGCAGCCATTTGGGCAGTGAACTAGCACATGGCAGATCCTGCTTTCCCTTTCTTGCTTTCCCGCTCTCTCCCCCTCTGTCAATCTGCCTATTCCGTAAACATCAGTCTCTTATTTGTGTGTGTGTGTGTGTGTGTGTGTGCGTGTGCGTGTGCATGTGTGCATGTGTGTGTGTGTGTGTGTGTGAGTACAAAGAGGAATTAGCAACCTATCAGCTGTGGGTCTGGCGCCGTTGCTCAAAAGGCTAATAATCTTCCACCCTAAGCGACAGCATCCAACAGGGATGCTGCCTCAAGGCTTGGCCGCTCTAACTCCCATCTAGTTCCCTGCTTAGAGACTGGGGAAGTGGCAGAGGATGGCCCATGTCCTTGAGTCCTTGCCCCCGACCCCCCAAGGTTGACCCGAACCAGCTCCTGGCTTGTGGCTTCAGATTGCCTCAGCTCGGTCCATGGCAGCCATCTGGGGCGTGAACAGCAGACGCAAGATCTTTCTCTCGCCATCCCGTCTTCTCTGTGAAAACTGCAGTTCCCATAACGAGAAACAGGTTCTAGAAAAGAATTCTAATTGCATCCTAGCATATCTTGCTGTTTGTCTGTTTGTTGAGTGATTTTTGAACAAATATTGTCCTCGTTTCTTTGTACACGCAAAGTGCTGGCATCACTACGGCATGGGACGATGGCCTTTGGACACATATACAGAACATTTTCTAGGCTTCAGAGATGATGGAATCTGTGCAATAGCAGGATTCGGGAGCACTCTGGGCTGTTGCTGCCTCTTAGCACCTGGCAGCTTAACCCAGAGGCTGTGGAGGCAGTTCAGCCCCATGTCATTCACAGCCGTCTGGGAAGTGCAAGGCAGGGTTTGGGGCTCCACAGAGCACTGGGGTGAGTAGGGACACACAGGCTCTGCCTTGGGGGCACGGCAAGAGCCGAACCATGCCCACAATCTCCCGCTCTCTCTTCAGGTCCCTCCAGAGTCCACTGCTTCTACCCAAACCGGAACCAGATGTGGCTGCTCGAGGGAACCCCGGTGTTTCCTGGGAGACATCGTGTGTCTCTGCCTCCCCAATCTGGTGCATTCCACGGGAGCAAAATTGTGGTGGACAACCTATCTCACAGTCCTACAGGTCTGCACCGATGCAACAGCCTCCCGAGTGCTGCCCACACCCTGTGCCCCTCGCTTGCCAGCCTCTGCAGGAGGCCGGTGCTCCGGCATAATGGTCAAGTGGTCACTGGCAGAGCTGGCATCCAATGCCGGCTGCGCCGGAAGACTTGGGAGAATGTCCTTACTCGCGGGATGCATGAGAGGTAGGATTTCACTCAGAGAGACGATCACAGGGCACAAAGCCTTTGTACGGGCACACCCATGCACTTCACTTGGGCACTACCCTGCCGCCAAGACATACATGCGAAAAGCTCTTGGAGTGAAATGCCTGGGACACCAGGAGCGGCATCTTGGCATGATAGCTCTTCCTCTTGGGAGCTCTGGCCGGGCCCTGCTTCAAAGAGTTCGAGCCCAAAGTACAGCCCCCGTGACCCCCAAAGCTTCATTGGGAGACCCGTGCAGATGAGCTGCTCAGATTTCTAGCTGTGCTAGGTGTCACACTAGGTGTCCTGCAAACAACTGCATAGCGTCCTCACCTTCGTGGAAAAGCCATTCTTCCCAGTGGGCTTGCACCGGACAAAGAATGACAACCAACAGGATTCAAAGAAGCCATTGTCCCCATCAGCTCTGAACACTCTGTGAGGTCCCCGCGGTGCTCCTGCCGAACACCTGAGGGCGCTGTGATTGCGCAGGCACAGCCTGCTGCTTGCAGCTTTCCCCTAGCCCAAGTTCACATTCCCTTCCCTTTGGCATCTCACTCCTGGTCAGTGTCCTCGGAAGAGGATGAGACCTGGAGATCCTCATAGAGCACGCTGAGTGGGGATTTGGAGCAGGATCTCACTCTGTCATCTGCAACGGGGGTCTTGAGTGGTCGAGGAACGGCCTCCTCAGGAGGCTGGGAGGAGGGAGTGCTGATGATTGTGCAGCTCCACCGGTTGCCGTGAACTCTGCTGAGGAGCATCTTGAGGGACTGCAGGTGAGGGGCAGAGCCAGGACTTGGGGGATGGGAGCCAGTGCAGTGCGGGGAAGGCTTCAGCTGAGGTCTGTTGCTTGGAGGCTGCTGATGAGCGCTGAGCTCTGGATTTGGTGAGCTCTGGGTCACATGCCATGATGGTTTCCTTGCAACTCCTGCTGTAGCTGGCAGTGGCAGTGGCAGTGGCAGTGGCCGTGGCTGTGGCAGTGGCTGTGGCAGTGGCTGTTGTGTTTGGAGAGTCACCGGCTCTCTGGTCTGACTGGCATTCTGTGATGCAGGGACAGCAGCAGCGAGCCTTGGCCTCTTGGCGCCCGTCTGCCAAGAAGCTCTGGGCCAATGGGCAGATCTCTTGCCTGGAATGATGCTGCCGAGAGTGGAGCGTGGACACATTCTGCGTGCGGGACCCTGCGGCTTGGCCTGTGTCCACCCCTCAGGACACCTGACTGGTGCATGAGATTGGATGCTTTGAGGTCGGCCTTGCATCCTGGAGGCCTCTTGGGGAAGAGGAGACGCAGGGACTGCAGACCTCTCTTCTGCCTGAGCTTGGAGAAGAGGATTCATGCCGGTTGTCCTCTTGGTTGTGTGCACGGGCCGCGGCCTACTGGGTGTCCTCAGAAGCTTTTCAGAGGAGTCAGTCGCGTTCTCACGGTGGTGTTGCTGTCTTGCTTGGGCTTTGGTGAGACATGTCTGGAGGGGAGTTCTGCGATGCTTCTCTTGTCGCCTGTGTCCCTCCTTGTCTTGTACTGTCTTGGTAAAGGGCCCGGAATCCTTGGACTGCTGGATCTTCTGTGGCCCCAGGTTCTCTTCATTGGACTTCAAGGGATACAGGGCTAGGGTCCCATCCCAGCGCTTGATGGGGCACCTCCTGCTGCTGGCCATGTGACCGAAGGCGCCACAGTTCTTGCACTTCACCCTGGGGTTCTCCTCCTCCGCTGGAGGAACTCTGGGCCCAGCTGCGACCATACGCTGCTTGCCCATCTTCTGAGATGTCAGTGCTCTGTGGGTCTGGGGCTGTGTCTTCTGCATCGACAGCCACCGCTCCACCTGCATGTTCTGAAGGACTTTCTGTCTGGTGCAAAGTAGTGTGCTTCTCCAGAGGCACAAAAATGCTGCTGGATGATGCTTGACAAACCGCCGTGGAGAGTGCAGGTTCCCAGCAGAGCACCAGCAAGGCAGAGAGGGAAGGGCGGAGGCCTTATATAGGGCCCTACCATGGGAGTAGCATACAGCCTGTTCATCTGAGCATCACAAATCCAGTCAAGCTTCATCAGATTCTGTCTGAGCAAAAGAAGGCATCCTCCTTGGGTCGCTAGCAATTTGAGCACACCCTGCCATATTTCTCTCACCAAACTTCACCATTGCATTTTGGAAACTTTGCTCTGCAATGTGCCTTTCCTTTTCTTCTTTGTGTCCCTCTGCTCTGCTAGGGAGGCAGTTTCACTTTTTTGGAGTGTGTGTGTGTCTGTGTCTTTGTGTGTGTGTGTGTGTGTGTGTGTGTGTGTGTGTGTTTGAAGAGTGTTTGGAGCTTTGAAAGTTTGACAAGGTATTTTTAAGCGTTACGTTCTTCCATCAGTGGTTAAATAGTCTTGCCCTGCAGAGCCATTGAAGAGGAAATAGAAGGGCTAACCCTAACCCTAACCTTAACCCTCACCGTAACCCCTAACCCTGACCCTGACTCTGACCTGATGCTGATGTTGACCCTGACCTTGACCCTGACGCTGACCCTGACCCCTGGCTGGAGCTATGGCTTAAGTGGCAAAGCCTCGGCCTTGCAGTGCCAGCATGTATTATGGGTGTGGTCTGTGTCCCAGCCGCACCTGTTTGCATCCAGCTCTCTGCTTATGGGCTTGGAAAGCAGTGGTGGATGGCCCAAAGACTGGAGAGGCTGCATCCACCTGGGAGACCCAGAAGAAGCTCCTGACTCCAGGCTTCAGATCAACTCAGCCTTGGCTGTGGCAGCCATTTGGGCAGTGAACTAGCACATGGCAGATCCTGCTTTCCCTTTCTTGCTTTCCCGCTCTCTCCCCCTCTGTCAATCTGCCTATTCCGTAAACATCAGTCTCTTATTTGTGTGTGTGTGTGTGTGTGTGTGTGCGTGTGCGTGTGCATGTGTGCATGTGTGTGTGTGTGTGTGTGTGTGAGTACAAAGAGGAATTAGCAACCTATCAGCTGTGGGTCTGGCGCCGTTGCTCAAAAGGCTAATAATCTTCCACCCTAAGCGACAGCATCCAACAGGGATGCTGCCTCAAGGCTTGGCCGCTCTAACTCCCATCTAGTTCCCTGCTTAGAGACTGGGGAAGTGGCAGAGGATGGCCCATGTCCTTGAGTCCTTGCCCCCGACCCCCCAAGGTTGACCCGAACCAGCTCCTGGCTTGTGGCTTCAGATTGCCTCAGCTCGGTCCATGGCAGCCATCTGGGGCGTGAACAGCAGACGCAAGATCTTTCTCTCGCCATCCCGTCTTCTCTGTGAAAACTGCAGTTCCCATAACGAGAAACAGGTTCTAGAAAAGAATTCTAATTGCATCCTAGCATATCTTGCTGTTTGTCTGTTTGTTGAGTGATTTTTGAACAAATATTGTCCTCGTTTCTTTGTACACGCAAAGTGCTGGCATCACTACGGCATGGGACGATGGCCTTTGGACACATATACAGAACATTTTCTAGGCTTCAGAGATGATGGAATCTGTGCAATAGCAGGATTCGGGAGCACTCTGGGCTGTTGCTGCCTCTTAGCACCTGGCAGCTTAACCCAGAGGCTGTGGAGGCAGTTCAGCCCCATGTCATTCACAGCCGTCTGGGAAGTGCAAGGCAGGGTTTGGGGCTCCACAGAGCACTGGGGTGAGTAGGGACACACAGGCTCTGCCTTGGGGGCACGGCAAGAGCCGAACCATGCCCACAATCTCCCGCTCTCTCTTCAGGTCCCTCCAGAGTCCACTGCTTCTACCCAAACCGGAACCAGATGTGGCTGCTCGAGGGAACCCCGGTGTTTCCTGGGAGACATCGTGTGTCTCTGCCTCCCCAATCTGGTGCATTCCACGGGAGCAAAATTGTGGTGGACAACCTATCTCACAGTCCTACAGGTCTGCACCGATGCAACAGCCTCCCGAGTGCTGCCCACACCCTGTGCCCCTCGCTTGCCAGCCTCTGCAGGAGGCCGGTGCTCCGGCATAATGGTCAAGTGGTCACTGGCAGAGCTGGCATCCAATGCCGGCTGCGCCGGAAGACTTGGGAGAATGTCCTTACTCGCGGGATGCATGAGAGGTAGGATTTCACTCAGAGAGAAGATCACAGGGCACAAAGCCTTTGTACGGGCACACCCATGCACTTCACTTGGGCACTACCCTGCCGCCAAGACATACATGCGAAAAGCTCTTGGAGTGAAATGCCTGGGACACCAGGAGCGGCATCTTGGCATGATAGCTCTTCCTCTTGGGAGCTCTGGCCGGGCCCTGCTTCAAAGAGTTCGAGCCCAAAGTACAGCCCCCGTGACCCCCAAAGCTTCATTGGGAGACCCGTGCAGATGAGCTGCTCAGATTTCTAGCTGTGCTAGGTGTCACACTAGGTGTCCTGCAAACAACTGCATAGCGTCCTCACCTTCGTGGAAAAGCCATTCTTCCCAGTGGGCTTGCACCGGACAAAGAATGACAACCAACAGGATTCAAAGAAGCCATTGTCCCCATCAGCTCTGAACACTCTGTGAGGTCCCCGCGGTGCTCCTGCCGAACACCTGAGGGCGCTGTGATTGCGCAGGCACAGCCTGCTGCTTGCAGCTTTCCCCTAGCCCAAGTTCACATTCCCTTCCCTTTGGCATCTCACTCCTGGTCAGTGTCCTCGGAAGAGGATGAGACCTGGAGATCCTCATAGAGCACGCTGAGTGGGGATTTGGAGCAGGATCTCACTCTGTCATCTGCAACGGGGGTCTTGAGTGGTCGAGGAACGGCCTCCTCAGGAGGCTGGGAGGAGGGAGTGCTGATGATTGTGCAGCTCCACCGGTTGCCGTGAACTCTGCTGAGGAGCATCTTGAGGGACTGCAGGTGAGGGGCAGAGCCAGGACTTGGGGGATGGGAGCCAGTGCAGTGCGGGGAAGGCTTCAGCTGAGGTCTGTTGCTTGGAGGCTGCTGATGAGCGCTGAGCTCTGGATTTGGTGAGCTCTGGGTCACATGCCATGATGGTTTCCTTGCAACTCCTGCTGTAGCTGGCAGTGGCAGTGGCAGTGGCAGTGGCAGTGGCCGTGGCTGTGGCAGTGGCTGTGGCAGTGGCTGTTGTGTTTGGAGAGTCACCGGCTCTCTGGTCTGACTGGCATTCTGTGATGCAGGGACAGCAGCAGCGAGCCTTGGCCTCTTGGCGCCCGTCTGCCAAGAAGCTCTGGGCCAATGGGCAGATCTCTTGCCTGGAATGATGCTGCCGAGAGTGGAGCGTGGACACATTCTGCGTGCGGGACCCTGCGGCTTGGCCTGTGTCCACCCCTCAGGACACCTGACTGGTGCATGAGATTGGATGCTTTGAGGTCGGCCTTGCATCCTGGAGGCCTCTTGGGGAAGAGGAGACGCAGGGACTGCAGACCTCTCTTCTGCCTGAGCTTGGAGAAGAGGATTCATGCCGGTTGTCCTCTTGGTTGTGTGCACGGGCCGCGGCCTACTGGGTGTCCTCAGAAGCTTTTCAGAGGAGTCAGTCGCGTTCTCACGGTGGTGTTGCTGTCTTGCTTGGGCTTTGGTGAGACATGTCTGGAGGGGAGTTCTGCGATGCTTCTCTTGTCGCCTGTGTCCCTCCTTGTCTTGTACTGTCTTGGTAAAGGGCCCGGAATCCTTGGACTGCTGGATCTTCTGTGGCCCCAGGTTCTCTTCATTGGACTTCAAGGGATACAGGGCTAGGGTCCCATCCCAGCGCTTGATGGGGCACCTCCTGCTGCTGGCCATGTGACCGAAGGCGCCACAGTTCTTGCACTTCACCCTGGGGTTCTCCTCCTCCGCTGGAGGAACTCTGGGCCCAGCTGCGACCATACGCTGCTTGCCCATCTTCTGAGATGTCAGTGCTCTGTGGGTCTGGGGCTGTGTCTTCTGCATCGACAGCCACCGCTCCACCTGCATGTTCTGAAGGACTTTCTGTCTGGTGCAAAGTAGTGTGCTTCTCCAGAGGCACAAAAATGCTGCTGGATGATGCTTGACAAACCGCCGTGGAGAGTGCAGGTTCCCAGCAGAGCACCAGCAAGGCAGAGAGGGAAGGGCGGAGGCCTTATATAGGGCCCTACCATGGGAGTAGCATACAGCCTGTTCATCTGAGCATCACAAATCCAGTCAAGCTTCATCAGATTCTGTCTGAGCAAAAGAAGGCATCCTCCTTGGGTCGCTAGCAATTTGAGCACACCCTGCCATATTTCTCTCACCAAACTTCACCATTGCATTTTGGAAACTTTGCTCTGCAATGTGCCTTTCCTTTTCTTCTTTGTGTCCCTCTGCTCTGCTAGGGAGGCAGTTTCACTTTTTTGGAGTGTGTGTGTGTCTGTGTCTTTGTGTGTGTGTGTGTGTGTGTGTGTGTGTGCGTGTTTGAAGAGTGTTTGGAGCTTTGAAAGTTTGACAAGGTATTTTTAAGCGTTACGTTCTTCCATCAGTGGTTAAATAGTCTTGCCCTGCAGAGCCATTGAAGAGGAAATAGAAGGGCTAACCCTAACCCTAACCCTAACCTTAACCCTCACCGTAACCCCTAACCCTGACCCTGACTCTGACCTGATGCTGATGTTGACCCTGACCTTGACCCTGACGCTGACTCTGACCCTGACCCCTGGCTGGAGCTATGGCTTAAGTGGCAAAGCCTCGGCCTTGCAGTGCCAGCATGTATTATGGGTGTGGTCTGTGTCCCAGCCGCACCTGTTTGCATCCAGCTCTCTGCTTATGGGCTTGGAAAGCAGTGGTGGATGGCCCAAAGACTGGAGAGGCTGCATCCACCTGGGAGACCCAGAAGAAGCTCCTGACTCCAGGCTTCAGATCAACTCAGCCTTGGCTGTGGCAGCCATTTGGGCAGTGAACTAGCACATGGCAGATCCTGCTTTCCCTTTCTTGCTTTCCCGCTCTCTCCCCCTCTGTCAATCTGCCTATTCCGTAAACATCAGTCTCTTATTTGTGTGTGTGTGTGTGTGAGTGTGCATGTGTTTGTGTGTGTGTGTGTGTGTGTGAGTACAAAGAGGAATTAGCAACCTATCAGCTGTGGGTCTGGCATCGTTGCTCAAAGGGCAAATAATCTTCCCGATGTTTCACAGCCTCTGTCTCTTTTCTTACAGTTTATCCCAAGTGCCCCCAAAATTACATATTTCAGAAATAATTTAGCTTCAGCCTTATAGATTTCATTTTTTCTGTTGTGGAGAGTCAGAAAAGGAATTTCTTGTGTTTCCTTACCCCATATCATCCACACCAGCTTAGACCTAATGCCACGATAGTACTAATCTGAACATAGTTGAGACTATTTCTGATTTTACAACCTTTCTCATGTTTCTCTGATACTGTCTGCCACAAATTCTCTGGTCATTCGCTAGTGCCTCTCCTTGCATGTTCCTGGTGCTGGTTCCAAGATCCTCCATATAGTTCTCTTGTGCTCATCCCCCATCACGGTCACACGGTCCCCTCGTGCTGGTCCTCACGTGGTAAGGACTAGTGCTCATTCCGACAAGGTCCACCAATTGTCCCATGGTACTGGAGGAATATCTCCCACCTTACAGTTGCCTTAGTTGGGAATGGTGGAACAGGACTGAAGTTCCTAGTCAACATCTGACATGGTGATGACCTAACCCTTACCTTCTGGAATTAAAATGGCCTTATTGTTTCAAATCTCCTAAATATAAACTCCTTCAGGAAGAATAATGTTTTATCTTTTTAAAATAAGGATCTCTAATGTGAATTATAGGCTTAAATATTTGAGCCGTAGCCCTAGCCCTAAGTCTAACCCTAACCCCAAACCCCTAACCACTAACCCTAACCCTACCTGAGATTGAATATGAACCCTAATGTGTAAGCCGAAACCGAACCCTAACCTAACCCAAATCTGGAACCTAATGCAAACTTGAACCCTAACCTTAATCCCTAAGTATAACCCTAACTGAACCGCAAACCAAACCCTAACTGAACCACAAACCAAATCCTAACTGAAACCCCAACCGTATCCAGAACCTGAACCCTAACCTCATCCCCAAAGCTAACAAACCTACCCCAACCTCAACCCTAAATATAACCCTCAGCAGCACAGAGCATTCCTGGGAACCCCAGGCTCAATACATCACATAGTGAACTACACTGTAGTGTCACAGGCCAAGCTGGACCATGTAGCTCTTATGACCCCATTATGTCAGCCTAACCAATGTCCTGCAAGTCACGGGCAGGCAAATGAGTCCTACTCCCAAACCGTTTGAAGGAGGAGTGGTGACCTTGGCAAATTCAGGATTGTCTGCTGTATGGCTCCCTTTCCCAAGACAGGTATGTTCTTGCTCTACTGTGGGTGGTCATATATACACATCCTAGAATCAGACCCATCCAACACATATCCTTTTAGCACACAGGCTTACAGGGGCAATACAATGTTCTAATACCATCAAGGTGCCAGTCACACCAAGAGAGAAAAGAATTAGAAGGAAATTTCTCTGTACCCAACAAGCAACACAGACTCAGAGTATCCTATCACCAGGAGCTACATGCACAGTGTGTTCATCAGCAGTTGTGACACATGGAACACACCAAGCCACAAACTGATACATGAACTTGGAAAATCACAGACCCTGACACAAAAAACATGCGAAGATATAAATCATGACACACAGAACATGCTAAATCACAAACCGTGACACACAGGGCGTCTAATCCACAAACCATGGCACACAGGACATGCTAAGCCACAAAATGAATCTTAGTAAACTCAAGAAAACCGAAATAATATCACATTGTCCTCCCTGGCTAAAATGGAATACAACTACAACTTGTCACAACAGAAACTCTAGAAATACTGAAAATACATGAGCTGGTAAACAACACACTCCTGAAGGAGTAATCGATCAATGAAGAAATCCAAAGGGAAAAAAAATTCAATTACCTAAATGAAAAAAAAGTGGAAACACCAATACACTGAAACATAGAGGAATGCTTATTACAAAAGCAAACTCTGAGGCTTTATAGCAATGATCACATGCACATTCAGAAATAAATAGAAGCATACCAAACAGAAAGAAGGCAACTAAAAGACTATGAAAATGAAGGGGAACCTGGCGGTGTGGCCTAGTGGCTAAAGTCCTCACCTTGAAAGCCCCGCGATCCCATATGGGCACTGGTTCTAATCCCGGCAGCTCCACTTCCCATCCAGCTCCCTGCTTGTGGCCTGGGAAAGCAGTTGAGGATAGCCCAAGGCTTTGGGACCCTGCACCCATGTGGGAGACCTGGAAGAGGTTCCTGGTTCCCGGCATCAGATTGGCGCTCACTGGCCTGTTGCGGCTCACTTGGAGAGTAAATCATTGGATGGAAGATCTTCCTCTCTGTCTCTCCTCCTCTCTGTATATCTGACTTTGTAATAAAAATAAATCTTGAAAAAAAAAAAAAAGAAAATGAAGGGAAAAATTCCAATGTTTGAAGAAGAAATAAATAATAAATATCAGAGTAGAAATAGTAAAATAAAACTAAAGAGAGTTAAATGTTTGGTAAGACAAAGAGAGATAAAAGTCTGCACATGTGGCTTACTCCAGTGGACACAATAAGGCACAAAATGGCTGCAGTCAGCAACAAGGGCAGAGTTGGAAGTGGTAATGACAAACCCCAACAAAGAGAATCCCAAGAGAAGGTAACCTCCCTGCTGAGCCTCAGCAGACTCTGCTCAACCTCCAAGAATTCTAAGAAGTTTGATGTGCTGGGAACAATTCCAAGTTGATTCTATGAACACAGCTTTATCATCCATTCAAAAATAGAAATAAAACTATAGATCAATATCCTCATAAACAGAGCTGTAAAAGTTTTCAACAATGCTAAGTGAACTGAATCAAGCAACACATCAAAAAACAATTCTAATAGAATTATTTAGGGATTCTGGTGCACAAACTTCCTGAAAGCCGAGAAATACAGCATGCCTCACACCAACAGAATGAAGTAGAAAATTCACAGGGTCACTACAATAGACAGATCAATGGCTTGTGATTTAAAAACTTTTAACAAATTCACTCTACAAAGAATGTATCTCAACCTCGTAATGGCTGGGTTGGATAAATCCACGCCCAATATTATGCTGAATGGGAAAAAATTGGGAACCCAAGAATGCCTATCCTCACTCCTCTTTTTCATTTAAAACCACGGATTCCTACCAACGCAGTTAGGCAAGAGAAATAAATGAAAGGCTTACTGTTAGAAAAAGTATAAGTCCAGGTATCCCTGACTGCAGATTCCTGGTTCAGCTTTGGAGAAAATTGGAAACAGCAGAAGTTAAGTTCAATGCCAAACTCAGTAAACTTGCACAGTTCAAACTGAATGTGCATTTATAATTGTCAATATGAACTCCACCAGCAGGAAATTACAACAGCTATCTCATTAGCTATGACAAAAATCTTAATGGAATGATGTAAACCAAGAATATAAAATATATTTCTCTGATACAATTATGTAACACTAAAGAAAGTAATTAAATATACTTACAAAGGATATTTAACAAAGAAAGATCTATCATGTTCATGGGATGGAAAATTTACTTATTTATTTTTATAAAGATTGTTTTTTTTTTTTAATGGGAAGTTAGAGTCCCAGAGAGATGAGGAGACAAACAGGTCCCTTATCTGATGGTTGAGGCCCATGTGGTCTCAGTTGCCAGCACTGGGCCAGGCTGAGGCATGGTTTTCATCCAGTCTCCCACATGGGTGTAGGCATCCCATCACTGAGGCCCTCTTCCAGTGCATTTCCCAAGCTACCATGAGGAAGCTGGGTTGGAAGTGAATCACCTAGGACATCAGTAGCAGTTCATGGGATGCAGGTTGAAAGGGTTAATTATGAAGGTGACTGTACTTCCAGAAATCTGGAATCTCCAAAGCCACACCTGTGTCCTGTTATGGGGAAAAGCTCCTGCTTGCTGAAACACCAGGAGGCAGACAGGAGATAAAGGGAATCTTAGAGTTTTTAGATTTACTGGAAAGATAGCTACCTTCGAGGCATGCTGTTTTATTACTGTCTACATTGAAGTGATATGATCAGGACCCCCAACCTCTGCATTGTAAATTCCTATTGCTTACTTTCTGCTTTGTGTAACAATAAGCCCCTACTGTAAGCCCCAGAGGTTGCCCCTGGACTAGAAATTAAAATCATTTCATTCTCCTTGGAGTGTCACTCGGATTCATTGAACCCCAACAGCAGATGTCACAGGAGATGGCTTTATCCACTGCACCTCAGTGCCTGCCTGTGAACACTTATTCTGTGTCCATAATCGCCAAAGGAATTTACAGATTTAATATAGTCAAGAAAATACAAATTATAGTCTCCAATGTACCAAAAAATTCTAAACTTCGCTTAGCACTACCGAAGTCTTTAAATCGGTGAATTAGTCTTGAACAAAGTAACGCAGTGGGAGACATCAGAATACCAGACTTGAAGACAGTCTACAGAGCTGTTTCTACCAAACAGCAGGATACTGAAACAAAGGCAGGCACCAAGATAAAAGTGAATAAAGGCTGAATAAAGGTCAAAAAAATGAATCTGTGTATCTGCAGTCAGCATGCTTTTGACAAAGTTGTCTAAAACACAAAATGGAGAAATGACAGAGTCTTTGCTAAACGGTGCTTGGAAAATTGCAAAGCCATATGTATATAACGTAGAACCATTACCAATCCTACACAATAATACACTCAAAATGGATCAAATATTTAAACAGAAGACCAAAATGTATGAAGCCACTACATAAAATCATAGGAGAAAACACTTCAAGAGTTATCCACAGGCAATCAACTCTTTAAGAAAAAACAAAAATCACAGCAAAATAGGAAAATGTGATTTTTCTCAAACTTAGAAGCTTCTGCACAGCAAAAGAACCCACAGAATGAAGAAAAACCAGCAGAAAGAACATATTCATAAACTCTTCACATGACAAAAGACTAACATTCATAATGTGTAAGAAACACGGAAACATGATCAGAGAGAGAGAGAGAGAGAGAGAGAGAGAGAGAGAGAGAGAGAGAGAGAGAAAGGGCCCAAGCATGTAGACTGGCATTCTGCTCTTTGGTAAGCAGGAAAAAGCAGACATTGGCTCTACTTCCATGTGTGAGTTTTTGGTTCCATATGCCTGTTTGGAAGGAAATGGGGATTTTTCAACAGCAAATTGAAAATGAACATGATAAATTAAACCTTGAGCCTGGACACAGTGTGGCAGCCTAGCAGCTAATCCTCACCTTACATGTGCCAGGATCCCATATGAACACTGGTTCTAATCACAGAAACCTCACTTCCATCCAGCTCCATGCCTGTGGCCTGGAAAAGCAATCAAGGATGACCCAAATTCTTGGGAACCTGCACCTAAGTAGGGGACCTTGAAGAGGCTCCTGGTGTTGGATTGGCTTAGCTCTGGCCATTGTGGCCACTTGGGGAGTGAATTATTGGATGGAAGATCTTCCCCTTTGTCTTACCTCCTTTGTATATCTTGCTTTGCAATAAAAATAAATAAATCTTTAAAAAAAAACGCCTGGATCTTTTACTATGAGAGTTGCAGATGGAGCTACGAGACCACACTAAAGTGACACTTCAGTGAGCAGATACCAGAAAACCGATCAGTGATCAATCAGCCTGACCTGCACAGGATGCACCCCCAAACCTTCAGTTTGCTCAACAACTGCCCCTTGGACACTCATCCATGCACCAACTGTTCATATTAAAGTCCTGAAGAAATCCTGTCTACACCGAGAAATATGTCTACAAACTGCTAAGTTCGTCTGTGGCTCCTCTTCATGGCAAGGAACTGCTTGATGAAGGTTTGGCTTGACACAGGTGGCAGCTGTCATCCAAGAAACAACAACAGATTCCCAAAGAGATGGGTCATGAGGATCAGTTCTGTGGAGCAGGAGAGCAAACTGACCTCACCCTGAAGCCCAAAGCTCCCAAGGACTTATGTATCTGGGAATTTCACCAACTTACCAGAAGATCAGTCAAACTGAAAAAACGTTGTGGCATGGCTTAACCATATCTCCCCAAGGTTTGCCTCTCTGAAGACATGGCCTAGCAGGCAAGAACTGCCTTGATCTTTGCCCTTGCAGAACCAAGATGGTTTTGTGATCCAACAGTCCCCTCCTGAGCTGAGTGAACATGTCCAGTGTGACAAAGGGTTCTTCAGGCCTTCAAACATCCAAGTGGCTGAGATCAGGGCATGTGAGACTGGTGGGATAGGATGATGCTCTCATCCGGCCCTCCCCCAGCTTTTCCTGTGTTCACTGTGCTCATCCCTCCCATGTGCATTCTCATCTACATACATGGACCATGCTTTCCTCCTTTGCTACCATTTTAATTGTATTCAAAAAAGTCCCAGTGAAACATTCCTGGCCCAAGGACTTTCACCCACACAGAAATGGGCTCCCCAATCCTTACAGCTCCATCATTCCCCGGTAAAAGTCCCCTGGTTCCAATATCACCGGAATCTGTGAGAAGACAGTGACACCCTTTTCACTTTTGGCTCCAAAATTTGTAAGTCACTAAAGCCAAGATTGACCTTTCCTCCATCTTGGGAAAAAACCTAGTTCTGGCAGAGAGCTTGATGTGAAGAACCAGGGATTCCTGCAATAGAATGGGCAGGGGCAGCTGACTGGATTAAACCAAACTTGGCTACTGGCACACTTCTCAGGGGATTGTCTGCAAGTCTGACTCAGTGGGGTCCAGTTTGAGCAGCTTAACCCCATATGTTGAATGTCCAGCAATTGAACACAAAATACACACAGTGTCCATGGTGACTTAGCTGAACTATGAACCTGAACATCTACAACCCTTCCTGGAACCTGTCATACACTTACTGAATATGGAAAACTTCCCCAGAAGGAAGGCCTATGAAACCTCTCAGCCAGGCAAAAACCTCTTTGCTCCTAACCTGGGAAGTCTGAATGGGATCTTCCTGCTCACACTGCTGTGATGAGTCTCCACTGGTACAGGTAGGACCAAGAGTCCATGGATGTTCTGCCTGGTTCCACAGGTGGGTCCCTTGGGGCATAGGCAGCGTCAGGGTGGCACAGAGAGATGCAGCAGGGAGCACAAGTGAAGGGAAGGGGAAGCAAAGAAGTGGGCTTGTTGGCATGAAGGGGAGCAGAGACTAGCATGCTAAATCAGGGGCAGGAGGGACAGCAGGGTTTGTTACTCTGGACAACACATGACCTATGCATTACTGACCTCTGGGCATACCATGTGAGACAGGAAGGTGGGTATACAATGACACACACAGGAGTGTTCACAACAGCCCAACCCACAGTCAGAGAAGAGCTAAGTGCCCACCCTGTCATCGACACCTGGGCAACTTGAAGGAAGGGATCAGGGACCAAAGGAAATAGAAATTTCACCTCAAATTGGAGGGGTGAAGAGACCTGGAAGTAGCTCCTGGCTTCAGCTTTATTGCAGTCACTTGGGGAATGAAGCAGTACATGGAAGATCTCTCTTTCTTTCAAGTGAAATAAATAAATCTTACAAAACTAATAAGAGCACCCCAGTCCCTGGGACCCTCCCTGGCAGAATGGAAGTCTGGCAGTTTCTCTGACTCCATCAGCTACTACTTCTGTTAATTGCATGTATCTAGACTACTTCTAGAAGTAGTTGATCTGCTCTGTCTTCTAGAAAAACACACACACACACACACACAAAAAGAAAAAGTTCAACCAAAACCCAGTGCTAGATTTATCAACCTCCTGTGAAAGTAAAACACCGGCCGAGTATGAACGAGCCTTATTAAACAAAAGGAAGTTCACTCCTAACCTCTTCCCTAGCACCACTGAGGGGCGAGAGGGAACAGACAGAACCATGGACAAGGAGAAAGAGCTGAGTAGGCCATGAGAATAAAAGCTTTATACCCCTTCTGATGTAGGTACTGGTTTTGGCTCTGCCTGGGCCCTAATACAGTAAGGATTGTTGGCCCTCACCCACTATTGGCCTGTGCATTATCTATTAGCCTTGAAAGATGTTGCATTCTCCAGTGAAACCAGAGTGAGCACCTGCCTCAGTCTGCTTTACCCATCACCCATTCCCATTGCAACCATCACCCAGAAAATGATCAAGTACAACGCCTTCATTTATATTGGTCACAATTTTAATAACAACAGCATCTTTTTATAGCTGAATAATCAGATCAGGGTAACATACAGTAGGGCTTACCAGTAACAGACATGGCAAATCCTCCACACACAGTGCTTGGTGAGAGAGACCAGTCTGCACAGCTGACTCTAAGGCCTCACTCACATGACGTTTCAGCAGACACAGCACTGGTTGCCAGGATGAAAGCAGAAGGCACCACTATGAATTCAGTTGTCACAGGGGTGGGCATGTAGGATTCTGGGCGATGCCCTCTAAACTAATGATGTGAGTGGCAGAGTGACAGAGAGTGTACTATCCATCTGTTGACTTACTCACCAAACATCAGAAAGTTGTGTCTGGAAGCCCAGCTCCAGACCAGCTGGGTAGCAGAGATAGAAGATTGAAAGGAAGATGGAAAGCCCCCATGCAGAGAAGTCTGCAGTCCTTCCTCACAGGGCTAAGAGGGGCTTTGGGAAGCAGCATTGTGGCATAGTGGGATAAGATACTGCCTGCAATGCCAGCATCTTTGTGAGCATGGGATCAAATGCAGGTTACTCCACTTCTACTCCATATACTCAATAATGCACCTGTTAAAACAGTGGAGGACAGCTCAGGTCTGCAGATACTTGCAACACCTGTGAGAGAGCCAGAAGGCTATCCAGGCTCCTGATTCCATTCTGACCTAGCCCCAACCATTGTAACCATTTGGAGAATGAACAGGAAGAAATCTCTCTCCTGAGCAGTTTCATATGATATGTAGACCTTTTTAAGTACCTCTTACTTTTTGAAAGATTTCATTTTTATTTGAAAGTTGGAGTTACAGAAAAAGGAGAGGTAGGGAGCAGAGATCTGTCTGCTGGTTCAATCCCCAAATGGCTGATAAAAAGCCTGGAGCTTCCTCTAGGTCTCTCACATGGGTTCAGGGTCCCAAATACTTAGACCATCCTCCACTTGTTTTCTAAGCCACTAGGAAGGGTGCCATATGGGAAAAGAGCCACTGGGACTCAAAACAGTGGCCTTATGGGATGAATTCTCTCACAGGCTGAAGTCAGTCATAAGGAGCAGGCTCACACCCTTCTGCTGCTACTGCTGCTGGGACTCAGCTCGCAATGTGCACTACACCCTGAAGCACCTAGGAAATGAAGGAAATTCAAAACACAGCTGAAGACTACTCAAGGGCATAGTTCAGAAATGAAATGGAGACTCAAGATGGCAGAATAGGGTAAGGACACGTTTAAATGGATGGAGAAACATTTAAACAGAATGAAGTGGAGAGGACACATTCTAGGAAATAGGAGAGGACAGAAGAGCAGCAGAGGGCTACCTGGAGACTGTCACACACAGGAAACCAATGAAAACAATGGTGTGGTATTGCAGTGACTGATGCTCCAGTGGCATTCAGCTAACAGTGATCTGAACTCCACCAGCAGTAGGAACTCCACCAGCAACCAGGTGGGAAGGGACTTTCACTGGGAGCTTGGGAGGTGAACCCAAACAAAGAATTGTTTGTCCTGCTGGTCCATTTGATTTGACCAGAAGCAGAGACAGCAGATCCTAGATGGGCAGTGTGAGAACATGGTGGATTTCATGGCCCAGTCAGCCCCCTAAAGCCAAATAGGGCACCATTTTGCGTAAGGAGGCAAAGGCAAGGGAAAGGACTGAGCATAAACTGAGCTTGGGGTGAACTCATTTTTGACTCAGTGAACTGCATCAATGTGGCATTCTACAAGTTCCACCCAAGACAAGTATGGGTAGCTCTCAGACCTGATGGCCAGCAGATCAAGAACTCCAGTAGGGGCACGTCAGGCACCATTTTGTACACTGTGGCAAAAGTTTAGGACTGCAGGGGACAATAGTAAACTGCACATGTACTGAGCTCGCCAAAACCCACTGTGTTCAGTGGATTGCACTGGTCCCATAGGAAAATAATACCGACTGTAGCATCGTAGGGGTCAAAATAGGTACGTGTAGCACCCAGACCTAACGTTCAAAAGGTTCCGACAAGATCAGCACCACCAACAGTCTAGCTTTACACGAGACCTATTGTCTCCCTAATCCCAGACCTGATCCAACTGGAAATGGGATAAAGGTTGTATAGACAACAGTACAACCTCAGCATGATAGTACATGAGGTGGAGAGTGGTGAGCCTGGAGTTGGGGCTGTGGAGACCATGGTGGACCTGGAACTTGCTGGAAGTAGTGGGACACATGGCTGCAAGCAAAGAGCTGTGTACAAATGGTAATATGTAAAATCGAACTTTAGACCTGTGGATGACACAGTTTAGAAAACTTCTCCAAGGAGAAGACTGATAACCAGAAGTACAATGACCAAGAACAAAAGGAAGAGACAAGGCACAATATATATAACTGAAAACTCCCCTGCAAAGGAGCAAAACCTTATGCCAACCTCAGAGTTAGCTGAGGAAGATATCGAGAAAATGGGGGACAGAATTCAGAAAACTCATTTTAAAGCTTCTAATCAACACTGAGAAGCACATACAAGAGTTCAAAGAATTTAAGGAATATGTTACACTAGGAATAGCAGCAATAAAGCAAATCAAAGCTTATATATTAGAAATTAAGAACACAGTAGAGAAAATTAAAAGTATAGTGGAGAGTCTGCAAAATAGAATAAAGCAAGCAGAAGAAAGAATCTCAAAATTGGAAGATATTTCCTTTCACCAGGGGAAGCAAACAAAAAGCTGGAAGCAGAGCTGGATCAGGCCAGAAAAAGTATTCAAAAATTGACAGACACTATGAAGAAGCCTAATATAAGAGTTATGGGAGTACCAGAAAGTGTAGAAAGAGAAACTAGTTTTACAGATATATTTAATGAAATAATAAAGGAAAATTTCCCTAATCTAGAGAAATGCCGGAGTCCAGCTCCAGCCGAGAGTTCGGAGTGAAAGACCCTCACCAAAAAGCATAAGCTTTAACAGCAGCAACGCCATTATGCAAGGCTTAGAACTAAGAATAACAGGATCTCTGGGAAGGAAGCGGACAAGGACAGGGCAAGCTTGCCTCATATCCGTGGCCAAACATCTGGCCCCCAAATAAGGCAGAAATATTAGAAAAGAGAGCTAACTCAGCGCCAACTCAGCTGTTATCAGAGATAGGGAACCAACTCAAGGCTAAACTAGTCATTATTAAAAAATCCCCGGTACTAAAATAAAATTGTCATCATCATGACCCTGGCCTTATAGGAGTCCACCAATCAGAGTCCTGTAACTATGCTTCTTGCTTCTGTAATTGCGCTTCTGCTCCTGAACCCCATAAAAACCCCCAGACCCCAACCTAGGGCGCGCAAGTCTTCCAAGAGACTTTGTTGCCCCAGGTACCTGTGTATCTGAATAAACCTCTTGCTGTTTGCATCCGTACAAGTGGTCTCGTTGTTCCTTGGGAGGGGCCTCTCCAAAGGAGGGACACCCATATCGGGGGTCTTTCATTTGGGGGCTCGTCCGGGATCAGAGACCCCTGCCCAAGGACCACCGACCCACCTCCGGGAGGTAAACTGGCCAGCGCTTAAAATTTGTTTATGTCCTTGTCTTTGTGTTTGTGTTAAAATCTCGCGCTTGCGTTTGTACGACCCGGCCGTGTCGCTTTGTACTTGGCGGACCCGTGGAGGAGCCGACGGGCTCGGACTCCCGACCGCAACCCTGGAAGACGTTCCGGGGATATTTGGAGTCAGGTTTCTGGCTCATTTGAATTTTGTGAGCCTGACCCGAATAGGACTCTTTGGGGCTCCCCCACTGTCTGAAGGGTACACGGTTCGTTTGGGAGACGAGAGATCCGGACTCTCATCACGATCTCCATTTGAGTTTTTGCTTTCGGTTTGGCACCGAAGCCGCGCTGCGAAGTTGTTTTGTTTCAGTGCCGGCCTATTGTTTGTGGTTTTTGTGTTCAGTGTTTTGTCTGTCGAGATAATGGGACAATCTATTACCACCCCACTTAGCCTTACTTTACAGCATTGGCGAGATGTCCAGGACATGGCTAACAATCAGTCAGTAGATGTCCGCAAGAAAAAATGGATTACCCTTTGCTCCTCAGAGTGGCCAACCTTCAACGTTGGCTGGCCAAGAGATGGAACCTTTAATCCTAACATTATTTCACAGGTCAAACACAAAGTAATGGATCCTGGTCCTCATGGTCATCCAGACCAAGTAGCCTATATAATTACCTGGGAGGCCCTCATTCATGCTCCACCTCTGTGGGTCAGGCCTTTTATTACTCTTAAACCACCCTCTACCCCCATCCCCTCTGCTCCTCCTCCCCTTCCAACCCTTGGGCGCCCCTCTCAGTCTTCACTCTACCCAACCCTTGTCAAACCCACACAGATTCAAAATGCAAAGGAAAAATCACCCAAAGTTAAGGTCTTACCCCCAGGAGAAGATCTAGTAATGGACCTGCTGGCTGAGGAACCCCCACCATATCGAGATCAACAAGCGGCAGAAGCTGAACCGGAAGAGACCCCAGCCGCCGATCCTGCACCTTCCCCGATGGCAGGGCGGCTACGAGGGCGTCGAGAACAACCTCCTGACTCCACTTCCCGTGCCCTCCCCCTGCGGGCCGGTCCCAATGATCGGCTCCAGTACTGGCCGTTTTCTGCCTCTGATTTATACAATTGGAAACATAACAATCCCCCCTTTAGCAAGGATCCCTCTATGCTAACCTCTTTAATTGAGTCTATTTTAGTGACACACCAACCCACTTGGGATGATTGTCAACAGTTACTACAGACATTATTGACGACCGAGGAAAAACAACGGGTTTTCCTGGAGGCCAGGAAAAATGTTCTAGGAGACAATGGCCGCCCCACCCAATTACCCAATGAGATTGATACAGCCTTTCCTTTGGAGCGGCCCAATTGGGATTTCACTACGGATGAAGGTAGGAACCACCTGCGTCTCTATCGCCAGTTGCTCATAGCGGGTCTCCATGGGGCGGCACGGCGCCCCACCAATTTGGCTCAGATCAAGCAGGTAGTACAGGGGTCCGAGGAAACTCCCTCGGCATTTCTTGAGCGGCTAAAAGAGGCCTACCGTATATACACCCCATATAACCCAGAAGATCCAGGGCAAGCCACCAATGTGGCCATGTCCTTCATCTGGCAATCAGCTCCAGACATTAGAAAGAAACTTGAGAGACTTGATAATCTCAGAGAAAGCTCTATTCAGGATTTACTTAAAGAGGCAGAACGTATCTTTAATAAGCGTGAAACTCAGGAAGAAAGAGATGAGAGACTTAAAAAGGAAGCAGAAGAACGTGATGAAAGGTTGAGACGTGAAGCTGAAGAGAGAGAGAATGTCAGAGATCGCAAAAGAAACAAGGAAATAAGTAGGCTATTAGCCACCATAGTGACAGGACAAACTCAGGAGAAACGAGGAGGGGATCGGAGGAGCCCCCAAGTAGATAAAGATCAATGTGCCTATTGCAAGGAAAGAGGACATTGGGCCAGAAATTGCCCTAAGAACCCAAAGAGATTTAAAAGACCAGGGCACCCGGCTTCCATACTGACTCTAGAAGATTAGAGAGGTCAGGGCCAGGAGCCCCCCCCTGAGCCCAGGATAACTCTTAACGTTGGGGGGCAACCTGTCACCTTCCTGGTGGATACCGGGGCACAGCACTCGGTGTTGACCCATGCGCCGGGACCTTTGAGCGACAGATCGGCTTGGGTCCAAGGAGCGACCGGAGGAAAAAAATACCATTGGACGACTGACCGAAGAGTGCAGCTGGCGACTGGTAAAGTGACTCATTCTTTTCTACATGTTCCTGATTGCCCCTATCCATTATTGGGACGGGATTTGCTTACCAAATTAAGGGCGCATATACATTTTGAGAGTAATAGGATTCGAATAACTGATCCAAAGGGAGCGCCTCTCCAGGTCCTCACCCTCCAATTAAAAGACGAATACAGGTTATATGAGATTCTGGGGCCAAATAATACAGAGATAAAAAATTTAAACTTAGATTCTTGGATAAAGAGATTTCCTATGGTTTGGGCGGAAACCGGAGGGATAGGCCTTGCACTCCGGCAGCCGCCTCTGATCATTGAACTGAAAACCACTGCGACTCCGGTCTCTATAAAGCAGTACCCAATGTCCCAAGAGGCTTATCAGGGTATCAGACCACATATCAAGAGACTTCTGGATCAAGGCATTTTGGTTCCTTGCCGATCACCTTGGAATACCCCGCTTCTTCCAGTAAAGAAGCCGGGAACAGAGGACTATAGACCTGTACAAGATTTAAGGGAAGTTAATAAAAGAGTGGAAGATATTCATCCCACTGTGCCTAATCCCTATAACTTACTTAGCACACTTCCGCCTACACATATTTGGTATACAGTTTTAGATTTGAAGGATGCCTTCTTTTGTCTCAGACTTAGTCCCCAAAGCCAATCTTTGTTTGCTTTTGAATGGAAGGACCCGGATTTAGGACTCTCAGGTCAACTGACCTGGACCAGGCTGCCTCAAGGCTTCAAAAATAGTCCCACATTATTTGATGAGGCTCTCCATCGGGACCTCGCAGATTTCAGAGTCCAGAATCCAACTCTAATACTTCTACAGTATGTGGATGACCTCCTGTTGGCAGCAACCACCGAAACAGATTGTCGACAGGGCACTGAGTCCCTGTTACAAACTTTGGGACAATTAGGCTACAAAGCCTCTGCAAAGAAAGCACAGCTCTGCCAAACCCAGGTCACATATCTAGAATATCAGTTAAAAGATGGACAGAGGTGGTTGACTGCCGCCCGCAAGCAGGCGGTGACCAACATACCCGCCCCAAGGAATTCTCGTCAACTACGAGAGTTCCTGGGGACCGCGGGTTTCTGCCGCCTATGGATTCCTGGGTTTACTGAAATGGCAGCCCCTCTTTACCCCCTTACAAAGCAGGGAGCAACGTTTAACTGGAGGTCTGAGCAGCAACAGGCTTTTGATGATATCAAGCAGGCTCTTCTGACTTCTCCTGCTTTGGGCCTTCCCGATGTCACGAAGCCCTTTGAATTGTTTGTGGATGAAAAGCAGGGCTACGCAAAGGGAGTCCTGACCCAAAAATTGGGGCCCTGGAGGCGACCTGTAGCCTACCTCTCTAAGAAACTGGATACTGTTGCCTCTGGCTGGCCACCTTGTTTGCGGATGGTGGCAGCTATAGCCGTTTTAACTAAGGACGCTGGCAAATTAACTTTGGGACAATCATTGACTATCTTGGCGCCTCATGCAGTTGAAGCCCTAATCAAACAACCGCCAGACCGCTGGCTCTCCAATGCCCGTATGACCCATTATCAAGCTATGCTCCTTGACACGGACCGGATACACTTTGGACCCGTTGCTGCCTTAAACCCAGCAACTCTGCTTCCCCAACCGGAAAATATAGAGCAGCATGACTGCCTACAGATCCTCGCAGAAGTACACGGGACACGACCAGACCTAACGGATCAGCCCCTCCAAGACGCGGACTTCACCTGGTATACGGACGGGAGCAGCTTCATAAATAATGGAGAACGGAAAGCCGGAGCAGCAGTAACCACAGAGACCGAGGTAATCTGGGCTAAGGCCCTTCCATCCGGGACCTCAGCCCAGAAGGCTGAACTCATCGCCTTAACCCAGGCGCTCCAAATGGCAAAAGGTAAGAGGCTTAACGTTTATACTAATAGCCGTTATACTTTCGCCACGGCACATGTTCATGGAAAAATATACCAAAGGCGAGGGTTACTGACTTCAGAGGGCAAAGACATTAAAAATAAGTCTGAGATCTTGGCTTTACTTAAGGCCCTGTTTTTGCCTCGAAAATTGAGTATCATCCATTGCTTAGGACACCAAAAAGGACAGAGCCCAGAAGCTCGGGGCAATCGACTGGCAGACACTGCTGCCCGGGAAGTGGCTCTAGAGAACAAAGCTCCGCCCCGAGCTCTTTCTCTAACTACCCAGGAAGTGCGGTCCACCCTGGATACCTCTTTTGAGTATGGCTTTGGAAATATAAGAATCTTACAAGAATTAGGGGCACAACATGATGCTGAAAAAAGACATTGGGTATTTCATGGTAAACCTGTAATGCCCCAAAAGCAAACTCGTGAATTAATTACCTGCTTACATAAATTAACCCATCTCAGCAGTAGAAAAATGAAAATCCTTCTGGATAGAGAAGAGAGTCCTTATTTCCTACTAGGGAAAAATAAAATCTTACAAACTGTAGTGGATGAATGTACGGCGTGTGCACAAGTTAATGCGGGAAAAACCAAAGTAGGACAAGGAACTCGAGTGCGAGGACACCGCCCTGGGACTCACTGGGAAATTGATTTCACCGAGATAAAGCCTGGACAATATGGTTATAAATATCTTCTAGTATTTGTGGATAACTTCTCAGGATGAGTAGAGGCTTTCCCCACTAAGCATGAGACTGCAAACGTTGTGACCAAGAAACTGTTAGAAGAAATCTTCCCAAGGTATGGTATGCCTCAGGTATTAGGAACAGATAATGGGCCTGCTTTTGTTTCTCAGATAAGTCAATCAGTGTCCAAGTTACTGGGAATTGATTGAAAATTACATTGTGCTTACCGACCCCAGAGTTCAGGACAGGTAAAACGAATGAATAGAACCATCAAGGAGACTTTGACCAAATTCACGCTTGCAACTGGCTCTAGAGACTGGGTGCTCCTCCTTCCGGTAGCCCTTTACCGAATTAGAAATACTCCAGGACTACATGGTCTCACTCCTTTTGAAATCTTGTACGGCGCACCTCCGTCCCCCGTTAGTCTTTCTAGTTCAAATTTAATCCCTTATTTTGCCAATAATCCTTCTTTAAAAGCTCATTTGCAGGCCTTACAACTTGTACAGCGGGAAATCTGGAAACCACTTGCAGCTGCCTACAAGGACCAGACGGATCAACCAGTGGTACCCCACCCTTTCCAGATAGGAGACTCTGTGTGGGTCCGCAGACACCAGACTAAGAACCTGGAACCTCGGTGGAAGGGTCCTTACACCGTCCTTTTGACCACACCAACAGCACTCAAAGTAGACGGCATCTCATCTTGGATCCACGCCTCCCACGTCAAGGCTGCCCACTCTTCAGAAAAAGAAAGCAACGCCACGACAACATGAAAAGTCCAACGCACTCAAAATCCTTTAAAGATAAGATTAACCCGTGGGGCTCCCTGATTATTATAGGAGTGATGTTAAATTCTAGCTTAGTTCACAGCAGTCCCCATATCTCCCGATCAATGGCTTGAGAAGTTCTCTCTCAAACTAGAGATGTTGTGTGGTCAACCTCCCAAATAGCCCCCCCTGGGACCTGGTGGCCTGATTTAACCCCTAATGTGTGTGATTTAGTTACCGGTCTTAATAATTGGGACATCCCCTCAATAGATCCTGCAAAAAAAAGACCTAAATGTGTCCCTAAGTCCAAGTATGGCTTATGTCCATGCCATCGGGCACCTTATAAGATACCAGGATACTCCCATCCCCGCTTTCGAGTAGAACTGCAAAAACTTCCATTTTATATATGTCCAGGAACTGGAAGAGATAAAACGCAAATACACACTTGTGGGGGGCTAGATGCCTATTTTTGTGCTGCATGGGGTTGTGAGACATCTGGGACAGTCTATTGGAAACCCAACAAAAAAGATTGGATACAAGTCAGCCGGAGTAAGCATACTCCAACCAGCTCAGGACCCGGTACTTGTTTCTTTAACCCTGGAAAAAAATGGTGGAAAGGTGGAGATTGTGAAGATTTCTCTTGTAATCCACTTAACATTTCCTTTACCCCTGAAGGAAGAAAAATAAGTGATCTGCCAGAATGAATTAAGGGAAGGACATGGGGTCTGAGATTTTATATGTCAGGAACAGATCAAGGATTCATTTTCACTCTCAGATTACGTCTGGACCAGGGCCCCTCAAAACCTATTGGTCCCAACCCTGTCCTTCCTAGACAGAGAAAACCCTCTTTATTGGCACCCCAAGTCCCACAAGTTCGTAATATGTTCCAAAATGTTACCACATTATCTCCGCAGATCAGTAACCGTGTTGTGACAACCACAACAGGGGACAGATTATTCGATTTATTGCAAGGAGCCTATTCAACCCTTAATCTCACAGACCCAGATCGGACTCAAGACTGTTGGCTATGTTTGATTTCTAGACCTCCCTATTATGAAGGAACCGCCATTATAGGAAATTATACTAATCACGCCTCTACACCCATCAATTGTACTACTGTTCCCCAACATAAATTAACTCTGTCTGAAGTATCCGGACAAGGTCTTTGTATAGGAACTATTCCCACGACACATCAGGCATTATGCAGTCAAATCAAAACATTAACTAAAGGAAATTATAATTTAATGGCTCCCAATGGAACCTATTGGGCATGCAATACTGGATTGACTCCATGCATCTCTTCTGTGATACTTAATTTGACTTCTGATTATTGTGTTTTAATAGAATTATGGCCTAAGATTATTTATCATAGTTCCGAATATATTTTTGACCATTTTGAGAATAGATTTCGAACCAAGAGAGAACCAGTGTCCCTCACTCTGGCTTTGTTACTCGGAGGCATAACTGTAGGAGGGATTGCGACAAGAATAGGGACAGGAACCACCGCTCTCATACAAACTGGTCAATTTAAACAGCTCCAAAATGCTATGCACAATGATATAAAAACATTAGAAGAATCAGTTAGTGCCCTTAAAAAGTCTTTAACCTCTCTCTCAGAAGTAGTACTGCAAAATAGAAGAGGATTAGATATTCTATTCTTACAACAGGGAGGACTATGTGTGGCACTCCAAGAAGAATGCTGCTTTTATGCAGATCATACGGGATTAGTGCGAGATAACATGGCTAAACTCAGAGAAAGGCTCAAACAAAGACAACACCTACTAGAGTCAGAACGGGGTTGGTTCGAGAATTGGTTTAACCGGTCACCTTGGTTCACTACCCTAGTAACCTCAATAATGGGACCCCTAATTATTTTTCTCCTAATTTTGTTTTTTGGACCCTGTATTTACAAGAAATTAGTTGCATTTGTTAATAACAGATTCGCACTTATTCAGACTTTAGTAGTAACCTTACATTCTGCACCATACCAGATCGCCCGATCCCGGTACCGTACAATCCAACAAGATGATCCAGATATCCTAGAAATAGAAACCACTACCATCTAGCCGAATGAAAGATTTCATTCGGAGTTAGAAGAAAAAGGGGGGAATGAAAGACCCTCACCAAAAAACATAAGCTTTAACAGCAGCAACGCCATTATGCAAGGCTTAGAACTAAGAATAACAGGATCTCTGGGAAGGAAGCGGACAAGGACAGGGCAAGCTTGCCTCATATCCGTGGCCAAACATCTGGCCCCCAAATAAGGCAGAAATATTAGAAAAGAGAGCTAACTCAGCGCCAACTCAGCTGTTATCAGAGATAGGGAACCAACTCAAGGCTAAACTAGTCATTATTAAAAAATCCCCGGTACTAAAATAAAATTGTCATCATCATGACCCTGGCCTTATAGGAGTCCACCAATCAGAGTCCTGTAACTATGCTTCTTGCTTCTGTAATTGCGCTTCTGCTCCTGAACCCCATAAAAACCCCCAGACCCCAACCTAGGGCGCGCAAGTCTTCCAAGAGACTTTGTTGCCCCAGGTACCTGTGTATCTGAATAAACCTCTTGCTGTTTGCATCCGTACAAGTGGTCTCGTTGTTCCTTGGGAGGGGCCTCTCCAAAGGAGGGACACCCATATCGGGGGTCTTTCAGGAGCTCGGGAAGGGTGCGTGAGATAGGCGTAGAAAGAAGAAGAGAGAAAGAAAAGAGAGACGGACCACTAGGATTCCTTGATGATTGTGGACCTTGCAAGAAAGCTGTCCGCTTTATTTATACAGAAGCAGTACAAAGTTTTCTTTTAGGGGCATTTTGACATAGCTTCAGGGGGGCACAATTTACAACTTCTTGAGAAATGATTGAGGAAGGATCCCACATTCCTTGCTTATCTTGGTTTGCCAGTCTTCATCCACTCTCCTCAGGTCTGGGCTCTAACCTTGGCGCCACCTGTGACAACCAGGCCCCTACCTTGAATTATGTATGGGTTAGTAAGTCCGGGGTCTTGGTGTATGGGGATTACGGGCCATTGGCACTAAAGCCCATTAGGTCAGCAAGCTCACACAGTTTGTTATCTGAACAAGTAAAGCAAGAGTTATAACAGCGGAAAGAATTGTAATTAGCAATGAGCCAAGTTTACTCCATTTAAGTTTCAATTCTGCAATTGACAAGTGAGTGTTTCCAAAGACAATTCTACAAATTGTTTCACCTCAAGACAGGGCATTATCCATTCCAACGTTGCAGCCAAGAATTTATCAGTAGGCAACATATCGTATTCAGTAATACACTCTTACTACAATTCTTATTCTACAACTTATCCATTACTTAATGGGAGAAATACATCAAAAGAGAAAAAACAAAGAGCTAAGACAAAAGGTTCCAAACATTAAGTTCCTCTACAACTGCAGGTTCTACAACCTCATAAGTGATTAAACAATAATCAAAAGTATATCTTTGTGATGTTAGTGAAATCAGCCTATATTTCATCTAGTTAGAAATTATGAAAGCAGCTAAAGCAACTATAGTTTCTATGTTCTAAAGAGTTACAAGGACAGGCTAACCCTTAAGGTCACAGTAACTATATTTTTTTTGCTTTAGCAGGATAGCCTTTAGGGTCCCAGTAACACGATAGCCTTTAGGGTCACAGTAACAAAATAACTTTTAGGGTCCCAGTAACAAGATAGCTTTTAGGGTCCCAGTAGCTATATTTTTTGTCATGGCAGTTTTAACCCATACTCCCATCATTTCCATTAGTTTGTAAAATTCTTATCAAGCCATTTCCCAGAAAGCATGCTAAATGTCCAGGGCAGATTTTATGGCAATGGGTAGGTACACAATAAGGTGTCTGGAAACAGCATGGGCTTGATTGTACTCCTGTGTGCAGTTACAGGCCCACTCACCAGGACATTATCAGTAACATTAACTCTCAAGCTGATATTATTTGCCAAAGCCATCTCACAGGGGCAAACAATGCCTCAATAGATTACAGGATTCTTAGTGGGGTGCTTGAGTGTCCATGCAAAAGGGTGGTGAGACTGCATCAAGGTGGTCAGAGAGAAATCCGCCGGGCCCTGCCAAACAGCTGGAAGCTCCCTGGGCCCTGCCATGCAGGGAGCTGTTCTCTTCACACCTTTGTGTCATTCACACCTACTGCACGGACCCTGGCAGAGAAATAATTGGGAAACAATTTCCAAGAGGGGCGCAAACTCCCAACAGGCTTGATCAAAAGACATCTTCACCACGACACATGATCATTAAGCTCTCTTCAGTTGAACATAAGGAAATGATCCTTAAATGTGCACGTGAAAAAAAAATCAACTGACATATAAAGGAATGCCAATTAAACTCACAGGAGATCTCTCACAGGAAACTACAGGCAAGAAGAGAATGGAGCGACATATTCCAGATTCTAAAAGAAAACAATAGTCGGCCCAGGTTAACACATCCAGCAAGGCTTTCTTTTGTCTTTAAAAATGAAATAAAATTCTTCCACAGTAAAGAAAAGTTAAAAGAATATGCCTCTTCCAAACCTGCCCTACTAACGATACTTCAAGATGTTCTCTTAACAGAGAAGTGGTATAGTACCCACCAAAACCAAAGGCAAATGAGAAGAACATCCCAGTAAAATGACAACCGAAAACTAAATCAATGAACAACCCATTCCTAAAATGACAGGACCAAAGTACAATGCACACGTATTAACCCTGAAAATAAATGACTTAGGCTCAATCAAATGCCATAGATTAGTAGACTGGATTAAAAATCAAAGCACATCTATTTGTTGTCTAGAAGAGACACATTTCACCAACAAAAATCAGCAGAAGCTATATCTCATGGATTTTAATGTTTTTGTTTTTATTAGTTTCAACTCTTCAAAACAGTTTCTTGTGATTAAACTATTCAATGACTCATAGATCGTACAGTAGCATCATTTTCTTTTTTTAATTTTTTTATTTATATTGTTGACAATCTTCACATAGTTACTGTAAAAAGGTTCAGGGGCTATAGGGAGGTGGGTAAGACTACTATATCCATATTGTTTCCTTCTTGTATCTGAAGTAAAGGGGGATATTGAGGGAGAAGCCCCACCCAGTTTCCCACCCACCCCAGGTCCCGGATGTGGGGCATGCTCTGAGATCCTTGCTCAAGTGGTTTTAATAGTTCATCAGCTATGAATCACTGCCATTTTCGCCACTCCAAGCACGATGAGGTCGTTGAAGAATCCACTGATTAACATAGTCCATCATAGAGTCTTCATTTGTCCAGTATTTCGCTGTCAACATATAGCTGAGGTGGTTGATTGACTTGTTCTGTCTTCTGTCTTTTCTTGGCTAGGGTTCTGAGTCCAGCATTTTCATTGGGGAGATCCCCAAAGAAACTCTGAGGTATTCCAAGACCAGATTCTTGTATGTTCTAGCAAGCACAGGGCCTGGCACAGTCCATCTCCACGATCAGCTGTTGGTTGCAATTGCTGGTTGGTTCTGGTTTCAGTCCCGACTTCCACTGGAACCAATCGGTGTTGTAATCCAGCCTGCTTCTGCCCAGCACATACTCGGCCCTCACATCAACCAGTGGAAGCTGCAGCCTAGTTGGAGCGACCCATAATAACCCCCACCAGGCCTGCCCCCTACCCTGGTTTGCCAGTATGTATAGCAGACTAGTCCAGTCTGTCCCACATCCCATTTGGCTCTTGTACTTGTCAGTGGGTATTAAAGCTTAGTTCCATCTAACCAGCTCAACTATCCAGCCCTCACGCATGTTGTTGAGTGCCTCTCTGTCTAGCCATCCCAGCCCCTAACCTAGTTTTCATGCCCTCCTACGGGAGTAGTAACCCAAGAGGGGGGAACCCACTATTTCCCTCCCAGGTCTCTCTCAATCCCGGTTTATGCACTTTTCGGGTGGTTCTGTGGTTTGACTTGGCAGAATTAGCCCCCAGTGCCAGCTTCTGCCATCTGATGCTGTGGCTAAGCCCAAACAGCCCTCACCCACTCTAATTTGTGCTTGCATCAGTAGGAATAATCAGCCCAGCCTGGCTTTTCCCTGATCTAGTCCACATGCAGTGCACAGGTGTTATAGCCCTGCTTAGTCTGGTCTGTCCCCATCCCAGCCCATGCTCTCCAGTGGGAGCAGCTGTGTGGCGAGGGGACCATCCCCTTAATCCCCCTGACGGCTCTGTCCCCTCCATTCCTGGATCTCATGTGTGCTGGTTGGGCGCTGCAGTCACATCCAGTACAGGCAACCTCACCCTGGCATTCCATATTGTGCACTGGTTTTTGTCGTGACCAAACCTGGCTCGACCCACACTCTGTTCTGGTGTCCAGATTTGCCAGTGGATGACATGAACTGATTCAGCCTGGTCTGCCCCCGACCCATGCCAAATGTATGCCAGTGGGAAACTTTCTATGCCTATTCTGGGCTGTTTCCTATCATGCTTCTTGCGCTTACCTGCAGGGATTGTGTCCTGCCAGAGGAGTTGCCCAGGCTCCTCCATCAGAACCCCTCCCAATGCCAGATTTTGCGCATACCAGGGGGTCCATGAGCCAGCCCTACCTACTCCGTTCACCTCCTGTCCTAGGAGGAACAGTGGCTTTTCTTGGCTGGCTTTCAACCCATTCTGGTTCTTGTTGTTGGATTTTTCAGCCCAGCCATGGCTTGGCAATACCCACATACAGCTCACACATGGCTCAGTAGGGGGTTGAGACCTAGCCTAGTCAGTTCCACATCTATCCTGGTTCTCCAGGACACCAGATGGTGTTGGGATCTAAACCGGCCTGGTGCATCCAGTCCCAGTCCACACTAGTGCCATGGGAGAGTACAACTGTTTCCTAGTTAGGATGCAGCCCCCATTCCAGAACACGGACCCCTTGGTGGGAACCTCAACCCAGTTAGGGTGTCCCCTTAGCTCCCCAATCAGGCCTGTTCCCAGCCATAGATCATGAGCATGCCAGTGGCTGTTCTGACTCAGCTTGACTCAGTCCCTCACTTGTCCTGGCCTCTGCCTTAGACACTGTGGCTTAGCGTACTTGACTCATGTAGACCATTAGGTGCAAGAGCCTAGCTCGGCGTGACCTGTGCTCCATCCTGGCTTCTAGTTTTGCTTGTAGGCTAAGGTTTGCTCAGTCCTGCCCAGTACATCCCGTTCCATTACCAATTTACACATTAGCCAGCTGTTGGAGCAACTTTGTCCAGCTTGTCCAACCCCCAGGTCTGGACCACATGTTCACCAGTGGGAGCTGTGACTCCCCAGGAGAGTTTCCCAAGTTCCTCCACTTGATCCACTCCCAGACTCAGTTTTCATACATGCCAATGGGTTTTAGGCCAGTGTCCCGTGCTGTCTGGCCTTCCATTTGGCCGTATGTGAGCTGGTGAGTGTTGCAGCCCAGCACACCCCACACCCTATTCAGGATGCACTTTTGGGTGCTGCTGCCTTGACAAGTCCAGACTGCTGCGGGTTCCTTTACCTGTGATTGATGGCAGGCTCCTTGGTCACACCTAGCTTAATCCAAAACCACCCAAACTCTTGTGCTTACCAGTGGGGCTAGACTTTCCACAGGGTGTGGCCCACACATCCCACACAGAATCTACCACCAGATATGGTTCTCGAGTGCTACTCAAAGTTATGGCCCTGCCTAATGTGACCAGTCTCCTGATCCATCATCATGTCAGGTAAAAGGATATCCTGCTGGACAAGCCACAAGCCTTAGCTATTGCATGAACTGGTGTTCCCCGCTCAGCATTGTTATGGGATTACAAGTTCTTCAAAGGAAGGGTTACTGCCATTGGGAATGTTTAGGATTGACTCAAATCCCAGAAGCACAGTGGGATCAACCTGGAACTACCTATGCAGCGATTCAGACAACCAATGCCCAGAGCTCCCTGGCCGGGAGGCCATCAGGAAGAGCCTGGTGCCAAATGGCACACTGGCCACCCGGGGACAGCTCACCATGTGCACATGGTGGCTGGAGTCGGGATCCGAGCAGGACACCCCTTCCTGGGGCCCACCAACAGCCTCCCGGCTGCTAGAAGTTTAAATCCCCAGGCCCAAGGTCGTGCCCCTCCCCAATCCCATTCACCACCCAATGAGGGCGGTGGATGGACCCCAGACCTACCCAGTTATGGAAACTTCCCCCCCTCAGTGTACTCACCCCAAAAGGAAGCAGCTCCTGATTCCAGGCAGGCCCAGGGACAGCTCATCACGTGCACATGGTGGCTGGAGTTGGGATCCGAGCAGATCACCCCTTCCTGGGCCCCACCACCAGTAGCATCATTTTCTTGAAGAAGATTCTTGATTTTCATTTCTTCAGTGACACATTAATCATTTAGTATCATGTTATTTAACTTTATGGTGGTGTTAATTTCTTTTTCATCCTGATGTTAATTTTATTTTGTGGCTTTTCATTTAAGGGGATGTATAGTAGCTATGTAATGGAGACTGTCATAGCTAGCAAAGTGCTATTTAACGTCATGGGATTCTAAATTTCTATTTTTCTTCCTATTGTTGATTTTGTATTGTGACTTTTCATTTTAGGGGATGTACAGTAACTGTGAAATGGAAACTAATATATCCACATGTGAGGATACAATGTAGTATGTATCTCTACTTCCAAACAAAGATGGACTTACAATAAAACTGTTTACTAGATCTTGACAATAAGATGCTGGACTCTGCCATTGTCCATGACCGCAATGATTGACATATGACTGTGTATAAACAACAATACTTTACTAATGATATAGAAGAACCAGGTGGGGGGCAGTTGGGGAGGGAGTAAGAGAAATGCCAGGAGCCTATTGAACCGTTTCATAAAATGACAACGATAATAATAATAGATAAAATGTCAAAAAAAAAATAACCAGGTTCAGACTTGAAAGATTTATCTTGTTACTTGAAAATATTTAAGAAATATTTGAAACACAGAATATTAACCTTTCAGCAAGCTTTTTACATTAAGTATATCAAATTCTTTTTTTAAAAGATTTATTTATTTTATTACAAAGTCAGATATGCAGAGAGGAGGAGAGACAGAGAGGAAGATCTTCCATCCAATGATTCACTACCCAAATGAGCTGCAATGTGCGCCAATCTGAAGCCAGGAACCAGGAACCTCTTCCAGGTCTCCCACATGGGTGCAGGGTCCCAATGCATTGGGCCATCCTCGACTGCTTTCCCAGGCCACAAACAGGGAGCTGGATGGGAAGTGGAGCTGCCGGGATTAGAACCAGTGCCCATATGGGATCCCAGGACATTCAAGGCGAGGACTTTAGCTGCTAGGCCACACCGCCGGGCCCCAAGTATATCAAATTCTTAAAGATTTATTTATTTGAAAGACAGAGTTACAGGGGTTGGAGAGGGAGGTAGTAATAGAAAAATCCTCCCTGTGCCAGTTCAGATCCCAGATTAGTGCAATAACAAGGGCTGGACCAGGCTGATGCCAGAATCCAGGTGCTTCTTCCAGGTCTTCTATGTGGGTATAGATGCCCAAGCACTCAGCTGGTCCTCTACTGCATTCCCAGGACATTGCCAGGGAGCTGGATTGTAACTCACACTGACACCCATATGGGACGCTGAGCCATATAGTAGCTTAACCCACTGCATCACCCCATCAGCCCTCCAAAAATGTCAATTTTACAACATAAAAACTTAAAATTTATACTAAAACCAAATTGCAATGATAAGTAGAAGGATGCATTCCAGAATACACATTCTTTAAAAACATGAACACACTTATATGTGTATTTGACAATAGTCTAATTTTTTTTCCAACAAAGAGGAAGAACAAAATTATTCAGACATAGATATGAGATATTCTCTGTCACACAGAACAGCGGACATGTCTGGAGATTAGGAAAATGGACATTAGGAAAAACTGGACAATTAGAAAATTGAACATTAGGAAATGTTTGGCGTTACCTCAATGTTATCAGACTAATAAGTATAATTTTAAAGTTGAACATTCCATTTTTGTGAATATAAAAAGCACTACTTCGCTGCTTTTTTCTATTCATAATTTGTAATTAACTTTCATTATCAAAACACAGGGTGTTCTATATTTTCCTCTTTTAGCTGGGGAATTATCTGATCAAATTAATCAAATACCACCTTATTATGTGGCATTTAGCATACAACACTCCCAAAGCAACCCTACTCCCACTCACTCTGGTCCTCTTGCTGTGCTTCCTTCTCCATAACCCATTCTACACCTCATGTGTACATTCATCTGTGTTTTGTTGGTCTACCTCTTTCTGCTGGCATGTAAATGCCACAAGGATGGATGATGAACTTCCATGATGGATCCCAGCACCAGGGCATATAAAATAACCTGGCACATAGTGGGATCCTAACAAATATTTATCAAATGATTAGAAATTGATTCAACTACTTAATAATAAAATGCTTCATAAAATTGAAATGCTAATTGTACTATTAACATAGAGAGGCAAGAAACTTAAATGTTTCTTAATTTAAGATTTCTGTTTGAATATGGGCCTGCTGGAATCATCAAGCATGGAGTTTATGGAATGAATAAAGTGCTCAAAACAGAACTGAATAAATGACAGAATTTTGATTAGTACCCAACTAATCCCATTTTCTCGTTAAGGTATTAAAACAGGACGGGGGGGGGGTGTATTGTGGAGTAGCAGATTGTATCATCAACTGGGATTCTCACATGCCATACTAAAGCACCCAACATTGATCCTGCCTTCATCTCCATTGCTGTTCAAGTTCCTGCTAATATGCACCCTGGCAAGCAGCAGATTATGGTCAAGTACTTGGGTCCCTGCTACCCACATGAGAGATTAGGGATTCAGTTTCTGGCTTCTTGCTTTCGCCTTTCCAAGACATGGCTACTGCCAATACTTGAGGACTAAACTAGCAGATGGAAGCTCATACTATCTCATAAATAAACATAAAAAATGAATTGGGCTCAGTTCAATGGCCTAAATGCTAAATTCTCACCTTGCAAGAACATGGATCCCATATGGGCTATGGTTTGTGTACCAGATGATCCACTTGCCATCCAGCTCCCTGCTTGTGACCTGGTATCCATGTGGGAGATCTAGATGAAGCTCCTGGCTCCTGATTTCAGATTAACTCAGCTCCAGCCATTGTGGCCATCAGAAACAGTGAATGGAATAACTATCTTTCTTGTAGTCTCTCCTATATTCCATAAACAATTTTAAAAATAAATTTAAAAAATTATAAATGAATTTTTAAAAACAGAATTTTACCTTACTTGGTAAAGACTTGTAAGACTTAAATAGTCCAGGTTTAATTTTTTTATTTTTTTTAGTTTTTTAAATTCTTTTTTTTACATTTAAAAAAATCTTTCTAAAATTTTTATTGGCAAGACAAATACACAAAGAGGGACAGAAAAATCTTCCATCCACTGATTCACTCCCAAAATGGTCCAAATGTCAAGAGCTGATCTGATCCAAAGTCAGGAGCCAGGATCCAGGAGCCAGGAGCCAGGAGCTCCATCTAGGTCTTCCAAGCAGGTGCAGGACCCCAAGGCTTTAGGCCATCCTCAGCTGCTCTTTCAGGCCAAAATCAGGGAGCTAAATTAGCAGTGGAGCAACTGCTACACAAATGGTACCCATATGGTTTGCTTGTGCATGAAGGGGGATGTTTAGCCAATGAAGACATTGCACCCGGCCCAAGTAGCACAACTTTCAATGTTTTCCTTAAGATTTGTAATCTTTTAGGAAATCTCTTTCTACAGCTATCCATGTATCTTAAGAGATATACCCGTGCATTTGTGTCACATGCTCACAAGTTTGTAGGTAATATTATCTATCAAAATTAATATTGGTTTCATAATATTCCATCTATACCCATCTACATCAGCATTAGTGTTTTTAGAAATATATATGTAGGGGACAGTGTGGTAGCTCAAGAGGATAATCTGCTGCAAGCACTAGCATCCCATCAGGGCACCAGTTTGTGCTTGACTATTCCACTCTTGTTTCAGCTCCCTGCTTATGGCCTAGAAAACAGTCAAGGATGGCCCTAGTCCTTGGGTTCTGGCACCCATGTAGCAAACCTGGAAAAAGCTCCTACTTCTGGATTTGATTGGCTGTTGTAACCATTTAGTAAGTAAATCAGCAGATACCAGATCTTTCTCTCTTTGTCTCTTCTTTATGTATATCTGCCAAATAAGAAAGTTTTTTTTTTAAATCCATCTGCAAAAACTCTGCATGTAAAATCTCTATGTGAAATATACTGAACAGTGAATCAGGAGAAAATTTTGTACACGATTGAGTTCCAAATACATTTGTAAAAATTACATTCTATTTTATCACTTGTGTAATTATTAAAAATGATGAATTAAGCACACTTCAGGAAATACAAAAAACATAAAGAATGTAATGTATTTTACAAAGGCGTCAGTCAAAATTTGAACATTTTTAGGATATATATATATATATATATATATATATATATATATATTATATTATATTTTAACATTGAAATTATTAGTCTCAGGCACTCCCAAAACTAATTTTTACACAGGTCTGAGGTAGTTTCACAAGCTCAAAGCTAAGTGTGTGGAATATAATTACCACTTGAGTGGTTCCCTAATTTGAGCTCTATTGAATTACTTGAGAGTGCCATAGACAGCAGTTAAAGACTCAGGCTTGGATGCTCACAGCCTCCTTTCATCTCAGGTCTGCTGTTTCAGCTGAGCAGACAGTGGCATGACCAAAGTGTTCCTTGAGGACAATCAGTTTGGGTGTAGCAAGCTAGGTAAGGAGGACGAGAGGGAAATGACAATGTTAAGTGAAAAGCTGGCATGATGGCTCAGTTTTAGGAGTCATCAGTGATGGGCCGGGTGACTGTAGAAATGAGGCAGGACTACGGACACAGGAGGCTTGGGCTGATGGAGAAATAAGCCACGCACCTACTGTACTGCACTCAGACTGTTATTTTCAAAAACTTTGGTCATGCCAGAGCTTTTCCTTTTCCTCAAAATAGGAGAAAACATGCCTCTGCCGACCAACTGAAATCTAAGCATCTTCAGTTCACATTTTTGAGGCCTGGTCACGACACAGCTCTCAGCATGCTTTTCAGCCACCTTGCCTCTTCACATCAGTTCCCCTCCTTGTCTCATTCTATGGAATTATGATTAGTTTAGTTTACATTTTAGAAATTCATGAGTTATTCTAATTACAAAAGTTAACACATGATTAAACACATGAAAGTGAAACATTGCAGAAATGAATGGATTTCCCCAACAGTGTCTTAATGGCTACACCGAGTCCCAATACCTTCTTTAGTTTTAGACATGTTACACTGCTGGAAACAGCAAGTCCCGGTCCTCAACAGGCTCAGTCTACAAGTGGGAAAACTATGAAGAAACCACCATGATCAGCTCTGGGAAACTGAGATCACACTAGGACGGACACCTCCCCTAACCAGCACCGCCATCAGGCACGTCACTGTGTCCATTGTAAGGGTCAGTCCGTTCAGTTAAGTAACCTGCTAGAGGGAGAGGTCGGTGGACCCGCCTTCAGTCTGGCAACCTTGGACAACAGCCGAGGTCCTTTTCCACCTTACAACCCCAAAGAAACACCTGAGGAGAGAGCAGATACGCATGGGGTGCCACGAGGACAGGACAGGCACCAACACCTTAGTCCAGCCAGGAAAGACAATCTTAGGAGGAAATGCCACCTGATCTCAGGTCTAAAATGAAGGCAGACCAACCTATGCAGTGGGAAGGGCCCAGCACGGAGGGGACTGCACCGAAGTCGTGACTGGCCAGGGTCCAAACGTCCATCCTTGCCCCAAAGGCAGAGGGAACAAGCAGGATTGATCCACACAGACTGGAGCCTTAAAAACGCTCCAGCGCTTGGATGAATAGGAACAGAACCTGCATCTCCTCCCTCCTTTCTTGTGCTGGAAAGCAGGAGCATCCAGCAGAGCCAGAGGCAGGACCAAAGGACGTGACCCGGTCTGAGAAACCGCCTCAGGAAGGCTGGCAGCTAGCTGGGTGAAGAATCCTGAGACACCCGGACGGTGACTCCTCCTGGAAGCCAAGGAGGCAGCTTTCCAAACTGTCCTCTGGGCCATGGACTGCAAACACCTACAAGAAGACTTCACGCTCCTCCAGGGCTTCACCAAGACCTTGACAAGCATATTGGTCACATCCTGGAAGTCATTCAGCAGCGTCCACCGGGCAGAGAGACTCCCTGTGGACACACCACAGTTGCAGCCCAGGAACCCCAGCCTGACGCCCCGCCCCTGCACGGCGTTGCCCCGAGATTTCATGAAGGAAATTGACTCTTTGTGCTATCTCCTCAGCCCTGCAAGGTCTTTCCCCAGCTGATGCAAATTAACTTCGCTGTTCCTATCTCTTTTTAGAGGTGGGGAAAACCTCACTCCAGTGACTAGACAGTCCTAGGACTGCCTGCTCAGAAAGGGACTAGGCTTGCTCCTTCCTGCTCAGCAGAGAGCCCTAGTACCCTGTACCCGCGGCAAGCTCCATGGTGCCCAAGCGAGGCGCTCCCTGACCCTGGGAAGGTCCATCTCACACTCCCCTGCAGGGGCTCCCAGGACCTGCCTGCCGCCTCCAACAGCTCCTGGGGGCCAGGTTGTACACACCTTCCTGGATCACCAGCCTGGGGAGTGTGTGGCATGGCTGCCCAGCGGGGACGCTGGGAGTTGGGGCCAGGCTGCCTGGCCAGCGGGGACACCAGGAGCAGGGGACAGGCTGCCCAGCGGGGACACCGGGAACCAGGGACAGGTTGCCCAGCAGGGACACCCGGGAGCTGGGGACAGGCTGGCCAGGGCGGTCAGGCCTCGCTGGAGCCACCAGCAACCAGGAGAGTGGCGCTGCTGCTGCTGCTGCAAAGCACCAAGGGGGTGTGATGCTGGCACAGACCACAATGCGCTCAGGACAACGTTGGCCCATTTCATCCGCCTTCTGCTCAGGTGGGAGAAACGGCCATTGGGACGGTTTCTCCTCAGCTCTGAAAGTAGATTTCTGTCAGGGTCTCTTAGCTGGGGCGAAACCAAAGCCTTCACATCCTTCAGGGGCGTTCGGGAAGGCCGCAGGAGTCCACGCCTCCATTTGTAAACCCCTTTCTTGTGTTTGGTCTGGAAACGGAGGGCTTGGAGCCCGGAAGAACTTGCAGCCAAAGCCGCCAGAGCACAGAAAGCGCTGGAGAACCTTGCAGCCAAAGCCGCAGGGTCGGGGTGCGGGCTCGGTTTCCTAGGCGACCGCAAGCCTCTGGCCTGGATGGCAAAAGCCATCAGAAGCGCGTGTCTCACGTCACAGAGGGCCTGCGCGGAGGAGGAGGGAGCGAAAAGACTCAACCAATGAGCTCTGGAGAGCGTTGCGACATGCCGCGGGGGCGGGGCGCGGGCTCGGTTTCCTAGGCGACGGCCCAACGCTGGTCCCTGGGTGTAGCGGCTTCTTGGGAGCTCCTTGCAGCTCTGCGGGAGGACGCGGGAGTCGCTGAGGAGCCGCATCTGGGACTTCTCGGAATTGCGGAGCTGTGTTAAGGTCGTGACCGTTTTCTCGTGGCTGTGTGAAGGTTGGACCATTTTCTTTCTTTTTTTTTTTTAAAGATTTATTCATTTTATTACAGCCAGATATACACAGAGGAGGAGAGACAGAGAGGAAGATCTTCCGTCCGATGATTCATTCCCCAAGTGAGCCGCAACGGGCCGATCCGAAACCGGGAACCTGGAACCTCTTCCAGGTCTCCCACGCGAGTGCAGGGTCCCAATGCGTTGGGCCGTCCTCAACTGCTATTCCCAGGCCACAAGCAGGGAGCTGGATGGGAAGTGGAGCTGCCGGGATTAGAACCGGCGCGCATATGGGATCCTGGGGCTTTCAAGGCGAGGACTTTAGCCTCTAGGTAACGCCGCCGGGCCCAGTTGGACCATTTTCTAGTGGCTGTTTTTGGTGCGCAGCCCACTTTCTCCTTGCCTGTCTGTCCCTCTGCCAGTGTCCTGCAAAGCGCATGGTCTCGCCCGCACCTGCTCTGGGTTATCAGGGCCTTCCCAGGCCTGGCGCTTACCCCTTAGACCAACCTCCCTTTTCTCAGGCCCGGGGAACAGAGGCGGCTTTTCCGTCTGGACTGAGGTGTCGGTGCCAGTTCTGCACGGCACGTCGCACCAGGTGATTGTCTGCTTTCGCCTGGCTTGTTTCAGTGGGACTGAGGGGTGGGAAGGCCAGTGGCTGCGAGCACAGACTGGGAGTCCTAGGATGCCAGTCCGGGGGCCAATCCGCAGACCTTTCCCATCTTGCAGGTTGCTTGCCCGAACTGCCCCTTGCAGTGGACCCTGGCAGGGCCCGTTGGTGGTGCCGGTTCAGGACATGTCTGTCTGAGTGTGATCTGAGTGTCCCATCATCGTTCATGGTTCTTTCTAGTTTTCCCTCATCTTGGCAGAGCTTAATATAGCATGCGAAAGGTCTAAATGAGTGAATGAGACTGCGTGTTTAGAACTGATCTGCTTAGTGAAAGGAAAGTTCTCTTTCTAGAAACAAATGAGATGTACAAAGGGGAGGTACCTTGTACGACTAAGGCCACGAGCTTCATGAACGACTAGTAGATGTAATGCCTCTTGGCTTAATTTATTTCATCCATGAAGCGCTTCTTAAAATGAGGTGTAATTGTCCTTGTTTTATACATTAGGAAGTTGAGATTTAGGTAGTTGACAGTAATTTCCCCAATATTATGTATGTGATAGTTGGTGAATTAGGTATTGGAAGGCACCTGCTGAAGCTGTAAGAAAAAATGCCATCATCTCTGAGCCCCTTCCAGTGAAAAGCAGAATGTCAGGAAGTTGCATCTAGTGCTGTCCTATTTTTCCTAATAGGGAACACCTAAAATGAGAAAATAGCGGGGCCCCGGGGTGAGTGATGGAGTGTCTGTAGACATTGTTTTCAAGGTCACCATGACTGTAAAGTAGGTATTTTGGAGTTTTGTGGGTATGGTTACTATCTGGGAACCAAATGGCCAGATCTCTCAGCCCCGTCTCCCGCACCCAGGTGTGGTAGCACCTGTAATTGCTGTCTGCCAGGCTGATCGCCTCATTGGTTAGGCTGCTGTTAGGACATAAAAACTTTCATTGTATGTTATAAAGCGTGAGCAACAACCAGTTTCATCTGCAAATACTTGGAGAAATTTTTAGGCAAAGCTTCATTTAAAATAGACAGGTTTTTTTTTTTCCTGTGCTAATATCCAGTCTTGCATAGAAACTTCAATAACATCCAAAATTGTGCCTTTGCTATCTTTAAAACTGCAATTTGAAGAAGGGTATCTCATTGTTTCTTTTTCAAATATTTTAGCTGGCTCCCAAGAACAAAGAAGATTTGGTCCAAATCCCTGCGAGTCCTGGGGAAGATGACATCCTACAGTAAAGGCCGTGTTTGCCTGCAGTGTCACCACGATGTTTGGGTAGATGCTTTACATACTCAGGAAGCCATTGATGCTTTGTATACTTTGTATGTCCAGTCTGGCTAGTAAAGATAATATTTTTGGAAGCTACATGATATTTACCTGGTAAACATGTGTGCCTCCGTGTAAGAAGTGCAGCAGAGAATGAGCTGTTAGTGCTTGAACTGTGAATGAATCAGGGATGGAATATTTACCCACATCACTGTTATTGACATCATTCCAAAGGAGCTTAAGGGAATTCATGAAAAAAATGTGGATTTAAAAGTTGCTTTTCCAACTTTTTGTTCCATTTTTTCCGTGTGTTTAGGAAATATGCTCAAAAACACCTGTTCTGACCATTATTCACCATTTACTCAGTCATACCATATTTTCTTCTTGTTTTGTAGTGGGGAAAATGAGATCGAGAAGAACACGTTTACAAAGGAAGCGTTGGCTTTGGCTTGGCGATACTTTTTACCTCCACACGCTTTCCAGATCCGGGTTGGTGGCTAGTATCTGCTCTGTGGACTCTGTAACACCCACTGTGCCAACTGGAGCAAAAGGTAGTATTTCTTCAGATGTTTTTCCCAGCAGTAGTGTGAAATACCATATTTTCAGTTTAAGTTGATTTTAACAATGCTAACATTTTATATTACATTTGTGGAAAAAATGTACATTTCCTGTATTTTTGTTTTTGTTTTTGTTTTTTTAACTTCTTCCTGCTTGCAGATCAGAGTTGCTCTGAAGAATTATGATGAAGTTGTAAAGTGTCAGCGTGGTTTCCTGAGTGCACAGTGTCTTGATGCTGCTTGCATTTTCAGAAGCCATGACTAGAGAAAATATTTCACTTTACAGCAATGCCCAAATTGGGTATGTTGCCTGAAATAATTGTGCATTCAGAATGAGCAACTTGTTTCATTTTCTATTAAACATGTCACTCTCCAGAAAATAAAAACAATATTACATTGTTCACAACTTGGGTCTTGTAATAAAAGGAGAAATGTTTTCTGATTGTACTTTTTCCTGTATGCAAAATGCAGTATCTACATTCAAAGCAGTGTGCATTTTGGATGTCAAATACTAAGCAAATAGCTATGAGGAAACTTCAGAGAAGCCCTGAAGTGGGACCAAGGAGTTCTAAGCATCAGTTGGTGGGAGGTTGGAACTATTAATGAAATCTGTTATTTCTTCAATCTTGAGATCGACACTGGGCAGGAAGAGCCCTGGTTCCGGTTGTGCCTTTGGCTGGCTGAGCCTGGAACTTCTCTGAAGCTTACCTGAATCTGGGAAAAGGGTAAGCTGCTTGTGTCCATCTGTGCATACAGACAGTTTTTATGGTTCACTTGTGTTTTAGTAATTGAAAAAATACTTAATGCATACATTTTAAAATCATTGTCCTGTGGCTATATCTTAGGAAGGGAAAAATTCAATGAATTGAAGTTACAGAACTTAAGGATACAGCTAATCACGTAATAAACCATATCACTTTTGACCTGTGAGAGGTTATTTGCTTTTGTGCTCTTGAAAGGTTTACAAAAAGTATTTGATTGCCCACTGTATGTTGAGATACTCTGGAGTATACTGGTGATTTGTGTAATATCTTTAAATATTTATTTATTTTTTATTGGACTGGCAGATCAGATTTACATAATGCAGGAGCGACAAGATCTGTTATCCACTGATTCACTCCCCAGATGGCTGCAACGACCAGAGCTATGCTGATCCAGAACCTGGGTCTTCCACATGGGGGAAAGGTCACAAGGTTTTGGCAATCCTCTGCTGCCTTGCCAACTCCTAAGCGTGGAACGGAATAGGAAGTGGAGCAGCTAGGACATGACCCAGCACCCATATTGGATCCTGGTGTTTACAAGGTGAGGATTTAGCTAATTGAACCATGGCACTGGGCTTGATTTGTCTAATAATATTAACAAATTGTGGAATATTTTCTCTGTAGTATTAGAACACCCTGAATGTATAAAGATTTATAAATAGTGAAACAGAATGAGAAATAGAAAATTGTAGAGAACTGAATTTGGACTTGAAGGGGGTTCATTCAAATACTGTAAGTAATATTTATGCTTGATGTGAAGGAGGTCACCGAATAGTTTTTAACATGGCTTCATTTTGATTTTTTAAATATTTATTTATTTATTTATTTATTTAAATTTATTATTGGAAAGGCAGATATACAGAGAGGAGAAGAGACTAAGAGGAAGATATTCCATGTGCTGATTTACTGCCCAAGTGAGCACAACAGCTGGAGCTGAGCCAACCCAAAGCCAGGAGCCAGGAGCTTCTTCTGGGTCTCCCACGCAGGTGCAGGTTCCCAAGGCTTTGGGCCATCCTCAGCTGCTTTCCCAGGCCACCAGCCAGGGAACTGCATGGGAAGCGGGGCCACAGGCACAGCAACCAGCACTCATGTGGGATTCCAGTGTGTGCAGGGAGAGGTCTTTAGCTGCTAGGCTACTGCGCCGGGCCCTATTTTGATTCTTTCATAGAATGTGTTTATTTCTTGAATAGAAAATTAAAGAAGTTATCAGTAAGATAACATCTTAAAAGAGTTTTATATTTAATGTATTTTGGTGTTACTTGAATTTTGTTGACTGTTTAGAAAAATCTGTCTTGAACAGGTGGGCAGTGATAATGCTTTGACATGACTGGAGAAGAAACATTGTCCCGGGGTGCGAATGAAACCCCACTGCGTTCTAACCCTGCACGGTGACACTGCAGTGGCCTCCATGTGGGAGGTGGAGGAGGACCTAGTGTTTGTGAGGCTTAGTTTTCCTTTCAGTAATATTGATATTGGTATTCTAATTTGTATCTATTTGTCATGAGAATTGAAAGCATATGTGAACCATGAGTATGACCTATAAACATTAAAATGCTATTTCTTTTTTTAAACCCCAATCTTTGCCAGTTTTATTTTCATGTCATCAGTGAATAATGTTTCAGAGCTTTAATTTGATCATACTTTTCTTAGATGCTGCATGTTGGAGTGCTAGCTGGTCAGTTGTGTCAATGATGAGTTTTAATTCAGGTAGAAAAATGATTTCTGAAGGTATTCTGGACCTTTTCTGAAAAGTGAATATGTGTGTATTTATTTGTTTTTATTGGAATGACAGATTTACTGAGAGGAGAATCACAGAGAAAGATCTTCACCTGCTGGTTCACTCCTCAAATGGCCACAAAAATTGTCAGAGCTAAGGTGACCGGAAGCCAGGAACCAGCAGCCTCTTCTGGGTCTCCCATGTGGATGTAGGATCCCAAGTCTTTGGGCCGCCCTTCACTGCTTTCCCAGGTGAGAAACAAGGAGGCTTTTGGGAGGTGGAGCAGCCGGGAAATGACCAGTGTGTGTATTGGATATCAGTGCTTGCAGGCAGATAATTAACCAATTGCACCATCTTGCTGAGCCCCAATGACTATATTGTTGAGCAAAGATTTTTTATATATACTTTAAATTATTCCTTTTTTCCCCCAGAGCTTTTCTTTCTTTCTTTCTCTTTCTTTCTTCCTTCCTTTCTTTCTTTCTTTCTTTCTTTCTTTCTTTCTTTCTTTCTTTCTTTCTTTCTTTCTTTCTTCCTTCCTTCCTTCCTTCCTTCCTTCCTTCCTTCCTTCCTTCCTTCCTTCCTTTCTTTCTTTCTCTCATAATCTTACTTAGTTGATTAGGATACAAAGGGTCAAGGGCTACAGGAAAGTGGATAATACCATTGTCTCCACACTAATATCGTGATTTTTTCCCTGTAACTGGGGTCAGGAGATAAAGGGAAAAGCCCCACTCAGCCTCCCACCCATCCCAGGTCCCCGGTGTGAGGCAAGCTCTGAGGGTCCTGCTCAAGCAGTTTTGATAGTTCAACAGGTCTGAATTGCTGCCAATATCGCTGTTCCAATCACGATGAAACCTATTCAGAATTGCCTGGCTGACATAGTCTCTTCATGGTTGGGGTTCTGAGATCAGCAGTTCAGTTGGAGGGATCTCCAAAGAAACTCCATCTGAAATGTTCCCAAACCTGATTCTTGTGTGAGTTTGCCAGTACAGGGTCCGGCACCGTCCGTTGCCCTAATTAGCTTATGCACATGCTGGTCATTGCACTTGCTGGGTCAGTTCTGTTTCCAGCACTGTCATTCACTTGAACCAATGGGTGTTGTAGTCCAGCTCAATCCTACCCACTTCATACTTGGTCCTCACACAAACCAGTGGGAGGTACAGCCTAGCTGGGGGCGACTCCCCATACCCCCTACCAGCCTGCCCGCTACCCTGGTTCCCATGCATGCCAGTATATATCGCAGGCTTGTTCAGTCTGTCCCACATCCCATTTAGCTCTCGTACTTGTCAATGGACATTGGAGCCTAGTTCAACTCAACCAACCTACTATCCAGACCCCCCCACACACACTAGCAGGTGCCTTTCTGTCTAGCCACTCCTGCCCCTGTCCTAGTTTTTGGGCTCTCCAGTGAGAGTGGTAACCCACAAGGGAGGAGCCCACCAACTTCCTACTAGTCCATTCCAACTCCCGGATTATGCACTCTTCAGGTGGCTCTGGAGTTTGACTTGACAGATTAAGTTCCCAGTGCCAGCCTTTGCCATTTGATGCTGCAGCAAAACCCAACCAACCCTCACCCACTCTAATTTTTGCTTACACCAGTCGGAACAGTCAGCCAAACCTGGCCCTTCCCTAATTTAGCTCACATGAGGGCCACAGATGTAGCCCTGCTTGGTCTGGTCTGCCACCATCCCAAGTCATGCTCTCCAATGGGAGTGATTATCTAGCAGGGGAGCCCACATTCCCCTGACGCCTTTGCCTCCTCCCCCCGGTTCTCACGTGTGCTGTTTGGGCACTGCAACCACATCAGGTATGGTTTACCTCCTCTTGGCATTCCTTAATGTGCACTGGTATGTGTTGTGACTGAATCTGGCCCGACCCACACTCTATGCTGGCACTTGGAGTCACCGGTGGTTGATGTGAATGGGTTCAGCCTGGTCTGCCCGCCACCTATGCCATATGTATGATGGTGGGTATCTTCCTCTGGCCTGGTCTGGGTTGCTCCTTATCATGGTTATTGCACTCACCTGTAGGGGCTGTGTCCTGCCAGAGGAGTTTCCCAAGCTCCTCCTTCAGAACCTCTCCCTATGCCAGGTCTTGCATGTAATGGTGATTCCATGGGCCAGCCCTCATTACTTGCCTTCAATCCATTCCAGTTCTTACTATTGGATGTTCCACTGCAGCCAAGGCTAGTCCATACCCAGACACTGCTCACACATGGCTCAGCCTAGTCCATCATACATCTGCCCAGGTTCTCCAGAGCACCAGATGGTGCTGGTGTCTAGCCCAGCTTGGTGTGCCCAGCCCCAGTCCACACTTGTGCCTAGGGATATTCCAGCCATATCCAGACTGGAATGCAGCCCCCACTCCAGCCCCCCTCTCCTGTGGGAATCCCAACCCAGCAAGGGTGTACTCTCACAGCTCCCCAACTGAGTCTATTCCCAGCCTAGATTGCGTGTGTGCCATGGTTGCTCTGACCCAGTTGGCTTAGCCCCTCACCTGTCTCAGCCTGTGCCTTTGATGCTGTGGCATAGTATCCCTACCTGATGCAGACCAGTTGGTGTAAGAACCTTGGTCAGAATGATATGTGCTCCATCCTGATTTCTATTCTTTTTTGTGAGTTGGGGTTTGCTTGGCCTTGCTCGGTCTAACCCCTTCCAGTTGCAGCTCGGCCCACCCCACATCCTATTGTAGGATGCCCCTTCGGGTGGTGCTGCCTGACCTGTCCAGATTGCCAGTGGTTCCTTTACTTGTAAGTGATGGCAGGTGCCATGGTCAGTCCTAGCTTAGCCCATCATCATACCAGCTGGTGAGCTAACCAGCGGGACCCAATCCACAGGGTTGGGTCCACATTTCCCCCACTGAGTTTACCCCCAGGCCAAGTTCTCTCACGTGCTGGTTAGTGTCATGACCCTGCCAAGTGTGACCAATCCACCATTCCACCACCCAGTCAAGTAATGGTACCTAGCCCTACCAGATAGGCTTGCATCCATAGCTTTGGTGTGGACTGGTGTGTGGCAGTCAGTGATGCTCTATGCTAACAGCCCAGGATTCCTAATTTGGCTGGTGAATCAATCTGACCCAATTAGACCTTATGAATATGCCCATCTAAACCATGAGGTCTCAGTCCCCACACTTGCCTAAAAGTTTCATGACCCCATTACTGGGTATCACCCAGAATTCATCTCTCACCTACACCAAAACTGGCCTTATTCATGGGTGTCCCTAGGCAGCAATTTCATATTCTAAAACTCCAGTGCTTGCTGCCAGGTGGACAATAGGCAGAGCCCAAAGCCAAGGACTCATTCACTGCCTTTCAGCAGTGGCTTTGGCCTGAGTCCCCAGCATTGGGTTTGGCCCAGTAGGATCACCCCCCAAAGCTGCCACACTGTAGGGAGCTGCAAGCCACCCCAAACCCCAAGGCCCGAACTCCTTCCAGACTCATCCTGCCACAAAGTTTCAGCAGGTTAGGAATCAATACATTAGAGAGAAATTAGCTTATGAAATGTACAAAGAAATAGTATATGCAAGGGATAAGCAAGATATTCTGTGTAAATTGTTTTACTCCTACAATATTCTTTAAAAATGTATTGTTTAAAAATCAATTATTTTTGAGATGTAGTGTTCTGATGCTGGTTCACTCTCCAAATGACCTCATTGGTCAGGTAGGCTGACCACACCTCTGAGCCCTGCATGCAGCCAAGGTCGGCTTGAAGCCTCTCTGCTGCCTCCCAGCATCTACAGTGCTTGGATGCTGCAGTCAGGAGCCTGAGCTGGGGATGGAAGCCTGGGGCTCCAGTGGTGAATGCAGGGTTCTTAACCACAAGGCCAAACACCCATCCACAACAATTACTGGTTAATACTTCTAGTAAAAGTTGATGGTCCTATCCCTGATTGACAGTTAATTAGAATGGGTATTTGGAGCACAAATGTTAAGCCACTGTTTGGGATACCATATCCCATGTTAGAGTTCCCAGGTTTGATTACTGGCTGCTTTTCTGATCCAGATTTTTTGTAAGATTTATTTGTATTTATTGGAAAAAGCAGGTCAGATTTACAGAGAAAAGGAGAAACAGAAAATTTTGCATTTGTTGGTTCACTCCCCAAATATCTGCAATGGCTGGAGCTGATCTGATCCAAAGCCAAGAGACAGAAACTTCTGCCTTGCCTCATATGTGTGTAGGGTCTCAGTGCTTTGGGCCATCCTCTATAGGTTTCACAGGCCACAAGCAGGGAGCTGAATGAGTAACGGAGCAACCAGTACAGGAATCAGTGCCCATATGTGATCCCAGTGCTTGTAAGGTGAAGATTTAGCCTCTGAACCAAGGCGCCAGGTCCTCATCCAGATTTTTCTAACATCCAGCCCAGAAGTTACCTTGGGGGACCCAGCATAGTGGCCTAACAGATAAAGTCCTCGCCTTGCATGTGCCAGGATCTAGTAAGGATGCCAGCTCTAATCCTGGCAGCCCCACTTCCCATGCAGTTCCTAACTTGTGGCCTGGGAAAACAGTTGAGGATGGCCCAAAGCCTTGGGACCCTGCATGCATGTGGAAGACCAAGCAGAGGTTGCTCCTGGCTTTGGATCGGTGCAGCTCTGGTCATTATGACTGCTTGGGGAGTGAATCAATGGACAGAAGATCTTCCTCTCTGTCTCTCCTCTCTGTTTCTCTTTCCAAAATCAATCAATCAATCTGAGTAAGAAGAAGAAAAAGAAGCAGCAGCAGCAGCAGAAGCAGCAGCCGCCACCTTGGATTCATGCCAACCACATGAAAGACCTGGATGGTTTCCTGGCTCCTGATTTCAGTTTGGCCAGTCCTGACTTTTGCAGGAATTTGGGGAGTGAGTTAGCAATAGAGAAAATTTCTCTCTATCATTCTTAATAGCAGGATTCTAATGTTGAGGGCTCTGTGTGAGGGTATCCTGGCTTGCAAGGATCAGGAACCTTTTTCTGCAATGGGCCATTTGAATATTTGTCATTCACAAGCCACACAGAGTTTTCAACTCAAAATTAACCTGCTGTAGATTCATCAGATTTCCAGCCCTGCCTGAAGTTGCCATGGCAGGCCCTCATGTGACCTGTGGGTTGGACGACCCCCAGCTGACTAGGGTTTTGCCTAGACACAGATCTACTTTCAAAACCGTGTCTGCTGTCTGTATTTCTCCTTTCCTAGCACAGACGTGACCCATCCTCACTCGTGATTCTTGCGTTCACATTTTTCTGTTTTCCTTCTGCTGTCTGTGAATGCCATGCAGCTTCTGTGTTCATGATTGTGCCACTCACTGGTTCTAGTTTTGTGCTTGAGGATGTGTACTAAAATAAAGAGATGCTAATGAAGCATCTGATTTCTAATTGTAGTCATTCTTACAATGATCATGAGCAGATCATTTTATTTCTGTGTATTTCCTTGTGTGTGTGTGCATGTGTATGTGTTTGTGTGTATGTGTATGATTTTTTTAAACATATATTTTTATTGCATTTCCTTTTTTTAAAACTAATTACATTGCATTATGTGATACATTTTTTTATGCACTGGGATTCCCCCCACCCCTCCCAAAACCCTCCCCCCACGGTGGATTGCTCCACCTTGTTGCATTTCCATAGTTCAAATTCATTTGACATTCTTTCATTGGAGGTATTTACCAAGCATAAAGTCCAGCATTTTATTGTCCTGGTAAGTTCAATGGTTTCTTGGTGAGACCATCTCTGGTCTGAAGGTAGAGCCGGCAGAGTATCATTCCAATCAATTAAAAGTCCCAACATAATATTTCCAACCATTTACAACATTATACCATTAATTGACATGGTATTGATTAACCAATATGTTAATAGGAAAACGCAGGTTCTCAACCACAACCTGTGACGACTTCATAGACATTTCAATTTTGGTTTATATTCAACTGTATTCTATACACCTTAAAATGGCTTAGATTGCTATTCAGCTGTCTCATGCCTATTTTAATTTTAGTCTTTAGCAGTTTATAGCATTGAAGCATGATTTCGCTGAACCTGGCTGTTTTTCAGGTGGTCTAACTCTATAATTCTAACAGAATTTATGTCAACAGTTTAGGTGAGCATGTTTAGGAGGGGTGTGCAGAGAAATCTTCCATACCCCAGTGAGGAGTAACTAATCTTTGTGTCCCAACCAGTGAGGTATAAGTGCATCCCCACCTCCCTCTCGTAATAACCATCAGGAGCTCTCCAGAAACCCCTCAAAACAAACAAATAAAACTAGAATAGATAGACAGAGAACAACAAGGAAAGCTTAGAACCAGACAGGAAATGGTCAGCGGGGATGTGTATGATTTTTTAAAATATATTTTTTTATCTGAAAGAGAGACAGGTAGGCAGGCAGGCAAACAGAAATTTTCCATATGTGTTTAACTCCCCAAATACAGGGGTTAAGCGTGCCAAAGCCAATAGGCAGGTACTGAATCCAGGACTCCTTAATTTATACAATCACAATAAAGAAGTCATTACAGTAATTCTTTTTTTAGAAGATTTATTCATTTTATTACAGCCAGATATACACAGAGGAGGAGAGACAGAGAGGAAGATCTTCCATCCGATGATTCACCAAGTGAGCTTCAACTGGCCGATGCGTGCCGATCCGAAGCTGGGGACCTGGAACCTCTTCCAGCTCTCCCATGCGGGTGCAGTGTACCAATGCATTGGGCCATCCTCGACTGCTTTCCCAGGCCACAAGCAGGGAGCTGGATGGGAAGTGGAGCTGCCGGGATTAGAACCGGCGCCCATAAGAGATCCCGGGGCTTTCAAGGCGAGGACTTTTAGCCGCTAGGCCACGCCACCGGGCCCCATTACAGTAATTCTATAGAGGTACTTCCTCCCAGTTTTATGAGCAAGGAAGCAGATTTTCAGACCGCAGCTTGAGGGAAATATGGTGCAGTTCTGGATCTGAGTGTCGCCCTCTTCTGGTCGAGCCCAGGCGCTTCCACTTCTCAATCTTTTACTTGTGTGCTATCCTTTATTTTCTACAGGACACTTTGACGTGCAAAGCTCACTTCATGCCGACAACAGTGGATTTGTGGCATTGCCTCATTTTGTGGAGATGTGGTACGTGATTCTCATCTAGCCTGCAGCAGAACTCAGGCTTAGCGTGAGGTCCAGCTGCTGGCCTTTCCCAAGCTGTTCTGCCTGTGGTCAAACAGCAGCCCAGTTCCTGTAAATAGTTCAGGGCTCTCCATGTTGGGCACTGTTTACTGGCAGGTTCTGCAGGCTTGAGCATTCACCATCACTGAGCAGTTTCTGATTCTTTCAGGGTGTTGATTTCGTCAGAATCTACTAGAAATGAATTGAGTAGTTCGAGTTGGGGATGTCTCACAGGGTGCAGTGGCTGTCTGTAATGGGGCTGTCACCAGTGCTTTGCTGGATTTGGAATCAGGTGCCTGTGCAGGTCCATGATTTCTCAGGTCTCACACAACATACTGTCTTTCTCCCTACACACAGACTGCTCTTTCCACTCCTCATCCCCCTTTTGGCTGGACTTCTCTGACAAGGGAAGGTCTATTTAATAGATGACACCATGATTAGTGTTAGTGTCATAAACCATCTTCAGTTCCTATTACTTAAGTAGTGTTGGGACTTAAGGGAACAGGCATATTGAATATCTGTTGAGAATTGAATGAGAATCATTTTTAAAGAATTTCCACCACTATATACTTTTTAAAAATTAATTTAGTTTATTGGAAATACAGATTTACAGAGAGTAGGAGAGACAGAGAAAATCTTCCATCTGCTGGTTCACTCTCCAAATGGGCACAACAGCCCAAGCTGATGTGACCCAAAGCCAGGAGCCAGGAGTTTGTTCCAGGTCTCCCATGTGGGTGCAGGTTCCCATTGCTTTGGGCTATTATCTGCTGCTTTCCCAGGCCATAAGCATGAAGATAGATGGAATATGGAGCAGCCAGAACATGAACCAGTGCACAATTGATATGCCAGTGCTAGTAGGCAGAGAACTAGCCCATTGAGCCATTATTCCAACTTCTATATAAATGTTTTTAATGTGACAATATTTTATTGTAATGATATCTTAGTTTTCAGTAGTGATAATTAATGGTACATTATATTGCAATGCTTTTTCTTATTGCCTGGAGTATATTTCTGTTAACCAATTCACAGTATTCTCCATATTAATGTATCTTAATTCATGTCTGTTGAATTAATGAATCTGTACCCCAGGAAACATTCTTGTAAATACTGTTGTACTTCTTTGATTGCGTGACTGTATTAGTTTCAGTTTACTTTAGAATCATGTTCCCTGTCAGCTCACAGTTACCGAGGAAGTCAATCTTGTTGTATTCTGGTCTTAGACTTTTTCTCCCTAAAAATTGGAATAATGGAATCCTGTTTTTGTGTTAGAAACTAGTGAATGTTCATGTTCATTATCAGAATATAAAATGTAAAATTTCAAACGATAAAGCCAAGCCAGATGAAGCCCTCAGCTTGAGTAAAGATGCTTTTTCTTTTTTTAATGTGATTAAGAACATAGCTTGGAGCACCAGCAGTGGCAGGAAGACAGAAAGGTAAGCCGTGTCTGTGTCCCCTGCCTCCCCCTGTGCTGTGCGTAAGTGTGTGGATGTGAGAGATGATGTTGTGGGACCAAATTGTTTAGTTGCCACTTTTCTACATGTTTGGGGGAGCAAAGAGCTGGAGACTTTACCACTCCCTAGCTCTGTGTTGCCTGGAAACCTTAAAATTGGAATACACATGCACTGTGTAAAGAATACATGAGAGAGGGAGAGAGAAAGCTTCTGCCCACTGGCACACTCCAATAAATGCCTGGCAGTGGCAGGACTGGGTCAGGCTCTTCCGTGTGGAATGGATCTATTCCATTTGGGTGAGTAACCTCACATAGTGTCAAGCTTACAAGCAGCACTCCTGGACACTTAGTTGTTTCATTTTTCATCTAATGCCCATAGAAAATATTGAATAGGAATGAAGCCTATTGAGTGCCCCACACAAAACAAACTTGTATATTCTCAGTCAGTGCACTAACACTCCACATCCAGACAGAACATCAGTGCCCAAATAACTTTATGCTCACATTGAAAATAAATGTTTTTCCACCACATAATGTTGAATGAGCATGTGACACATAGACAACTCTGGGTGTTGTTGAACAGCACAGTCCTGAAGGAGCAACACAGGTGTTCCAGTGGCAGAACTACTCAATTGAGGTCCCTAACTTCACATATTAGGCTTATAAGCATCTCTCCCGAAAAACCCTGTTTTGTCATTTTTCATCTAATGTGCATATAGTACAGTATAGTTAAATTAAGCATATGGAGACCCCACACAAAGCAAGGATGTACATGCTCTCTCAAGGTGCTAAGAACTTTGCATGCAGAGAGAACTTCAGAGACCAAGGGATTTTCAGCTACCATTGAAAACAACTGCTCTGGCACCGCATAATGCTGAATGTGTTTGTGACACCTAGGGAACTAAGTGTGTTGGTGAATGGTATAGTCTATAAGCCCAGCACAGGTGTTCCAGTGGCACAACCACTCCATTTGGGCCACTAACTTCACATATCATAAGGTTTGTGAGCAGATATCCCTGAAAATCAATTTTGTCACTTTTAACCTAGTGTCCATTGAGCACACTGTATTGAAATGAAGCATGTTGAACACCTCACAGCAATAATCTCAGAACTCCCAATCCAGAGAGAAGTTCAGTGCCCAAATGGTTTACATCTACCACTGACAACAACACTTCTCACACTACCTTCTCCTGATTATGCACATGACAACTAAGTGAACTCAGTGTGCTAATGAATTTTATCATCCTGAAGCAGTAACACAGGTGTTTCAGTGGGAGAACAACTCCATTTTGGTAACTTCACTTACTATCAGTTTAGAAGCAGCTCTCGTATAATCCCTGTTTAGTCACTATTTTCTAATGCCCTAGAGAACACCTAAGTGAAAGAAAGAATGACTAGCACCCAATAGCAAGGTAAGTTGTAGATTCTCACTCATGGTAATAAGAACAAGTCCACATCCTAAGCTTACTACAGCTCCCAAGAGATAGTCAACTGCTGTTCAATGCACCTACTCTGGTATCACATATGGCTAAGTGTGTGTGTGACACCTACGGAACTCAGTGTGTTGCTGAGTGACATAGTCCTGAAAGAGCAGCACTTGCGCTCTAGTGGCAGAACTACTCGATCTTGATCATTAACTTCACATACCATCAGGCTTACAAACAGCTCTCCTGGAAACCCTGTTTTGTCACTTCTTGTCTAATGCCCATAGAGTACAGCATAATGAAATGAAGCATACTGAAATCCCACAGAAAAGAAGAATGTAGATTCTCAAAGTGCTCAGAACTCCACATATAATTCAATTACCTTCATGCTTACAAGAAGGTCTCCCAGGAACTCAAATGTATTACTTTTCCTATAATATACACAGAGCTCATTGTATTGAAATAAATCATGTTGCGCAACACACACAAAACAAGGTTGTAGATTCTTTGCTAAGACCTCTACATTTAGTGAAAACTCCTGCTCTGAAGCATTTCTCAGCTACCATTAAAAGCACATTTGCTGGCACCAGGTATTCCTGAATGTGCATGTGACAAATAGGATGCACAGGGTATAGGTGAAAGACATAGTCCTGAAAATCAGTATGGAAACATTTTCTTTGGGTCCACTGGCAGAAGCACTATCTTGCTGCGGCCAGCAGAGCTGGCAACGTGGGCATGGTGATGATCCGGGAGTCAGACGAAGATCCGGGGATCAAGCACCAACACAGGGAGACCAGTGATGGTGGGAGAAGAAGTCTGTCAAGTCTCTTTATTACCCCTATATATACTCTTTCCCCCCATCCCATTAGGGCGCCACTAAGGCGCCAATGAGTCTGATTAGACCAGGTGATATAGCCGCAGGCCCAATTCTTGAGTGCTCCGCTTAAGGAGTGTTAATTAGCTCATTAGCCCACAACAGATCCCCCCTTTTGTTTTAAAGCAGACTTGAATGCGCCTGTCTTAAGTTGTGGACTCTCAGGTCATCAGTCTTACCTGTCACCAGGAATCTCCGTAGCATGACGGAGCCCCTGTCTTAGGTTGGTCAGTGCCCAGTCCTTCTTACCCATCACTGGCTGCCATTCAACGCATTGTCTGCTGCAGCTGCACAAACCATACTTGGGGAAGCTGGTAACCCTGTACCATGGCTAGGAGTGTTTTCAGCTCAGTAGCAATGAGCAAACAGCAGTTCCCAGGCTTTGGGGAACATTTTGATTTTGCACAGATGATACAACAGAAATGCATACAACAGAAAGGCATACGATGGGGTAGAGGAGGCCTAGACCAAATCTCACAACATCTGCTATTCCTTTGCCAACAAATAAACCTGCAGTTACAGCGTAAGCATGCCCACCCGCTCATGTTCATCAGTAAAGTCCTGTTGTTCCATAGTTAGGCAGTCAGTCTTGCAAGCTTGTTCACTGTCACCACGGTAGCTGGTGGTGGTGGCTGCTGACATATTGGCTATGATGGTCACCGTTATGCCAAAGTCTCTTTTATGCTTCTCAGGCCAACAGAGGCCTCTCCGTCAGTCCCCATAGGCACAGGCAGGATTCAGGGCAACAGCAGGAAAACAGCAGGAAAACAGCAGAATCGCAATTGCCATTCCAGCACGCTGTCAGGGTGTACTGGAACTTGGTGTCATTCACTTCAGAGGCATTTTCTGTACTTAAGAGAGAAACATAGGGATAACACAAACAACACAAGCTTCAAATTCAATGAGCTAAGTTTCACTCATAAGAGCGAGTCCTCAAGTTCTGAGGAATGACGGAACTAATAAATTCCGTAGGAATAATTGCATTCCCAAAGAAGGGAAAATCGGGGCGCATGCCAGTGCATGTCCATACCCCACAAAGCTGCCACATAGAGAAGGTGGGTATTTTCCCCGTGGTAATAACAGGGGAATGATAGGAAAAAGCACGGGCAGAAATTGAGCTATTTATAAAAGGAGAACCAGACGCCCAACAGCTGGGGTCACACACCAGACAATCTGATAGTCTGGTTTAAGGAGAAACTGGCAGGAAATGTCAGGACCTAAGTGTTCATAAGAGAAAGAAAAGATAAAGAGATGGGTTCTTATAAAAGCCTAATATACTTGCTTGTCCCGTCGATCTTCTGATTGAAATGCCATCATCTTGGCCAGTACCCGAGCTTTCACAAGACTCAGCAGCAGGAGTTTGCTGGACAAGACTCTCAGGAATCCACCTCGGACCATTTTCATTTTCTGGGAAAACACAAACTGATCCTCTCCCCCATATGAGGACAGGATCTGGGCCTTGCCACTGACCAGTCAAGGGATCCTTCCACATCACATAACCCTTCTGCTTCTGAGACGGATTTCAATGACGATCTGCAGCAGACCGTCCTTCAGCATCCAATGTTAGGAAATTTAAGATAAATAACACAAGGTTCAAATGATCTCGGGGAGTGCTATATTCCCCCTTTTTTGTTTTAATAAGGTAATCCTTAATAGTAGGTTGGCACGTTCCACAATACCTTGTCCTTGAGGATTATAAGGAATACCTGTAGTTGTATATGGTGGGAGGCAGCAAAATCACAAAACTTACTGCTGGTATAGCAAGGGCCATTATCAGTTTTGATAACTTTAGGAGTTCCCAAGATGGAAAAACTTGCATAGCAATGGGCTAGAGTATGTCTGACTTGTTCTCCTGTCTGAGGAGTAGCTAAAATAAATCCAGAACAAATATCGATAGTAACATGCACACACTTTAGTGTCCCAAACTCTGGAATGTGTGTCATGTCCATTTGCCAGACATGATTGGGCAACAGTCCTCGGGGATTTACACCATAATGGGGAACTGGCAAAAATTGAGGGCACACTGAGCATTGCTTCACTATGGTTCTGGCTTGTTCCTTAATTAGACTAAAGCGCAAACGAAGAGTGTTAGAATTCAAGTGAAATCTAGCATGTGCCTTTTGAACTTCTTCAAGAGCTGAGGCCACCAATTTGGTGGCTGAATCTGCAGCTGCAATTCCTGATGTCAAGGGTCCAGGCAAACCTGAATGGGCTCGAATATGAGTCACAAAGAATTTATCTTTGCGGGCCCAAATACAGGCCTGAATTTTTGCAAATAGAGATGCTGCTGTAGAATGGGAAGAAATTTGGCCTGCAGTCTCCAGCACAGGAAGGGAATGGGTAACATATCCACTATCAGAATGCAAGTTAAAGGGCTGCATGGAAAATGTTTGAAAGACTGCAAGAACAGCCACCAATTCTACAACCTGTGCAGAGACAAAAGATGTGGGGATGGTGGAAACCTGGCCATCTACTACAAAAGCTGCCTGACCATAAGACGATCCATCAGTAAAAACAGTTAAAGCTTCTGGCAATGGTTGAAGAGAGGTTACATGTGGAAAACCAACAAGATGCAAAATAAAAAACTGTACAGTGGGGTCCTTGGGCTAGTGGTTGTCAAAATTAACATTTAAAGTGTTCAAAAGTATTGCCCAGGTCTCTTCCATATTCTGCAACCACAAAAGTTGCTTCTTAGTGTATGAAACGATAATGGTATCTGGGACCTTCTCAAAATATCTTAGTCTGCTCTTAGCGGCCTTCTGTATCAACTCTGCTATGGCCAAATAGTAAGGCACAATTGTCTTAGCAGGAGAGACATGCAAATGTTCCCACAAAATAGGTCCCTGCTGATAAAATACTCCTGTAGGTGTATATGAGGATGCTATAACAATAAATAAAAGTGGGGTACTGTAATCAATCCTGGTCAAATGAGATTGTTCAATGGTTATCTCAACCTTGCATAGGGTGTGACGTCCCTCCATAGTTAGCACCATAGGGGATGTTGGAGAGGAGCCACCTTTTAAGATATCAAACAAAGGTTTCAAATCAGCATTAGTGAGTTTCAAACTGGGTCTCATCCAATTTATATCCCCTAACAATTTTTGAAAGTCATTATGAGTTTGCAACTTTTCTGTGGCTATGGAAATTTTTGGGGGTTTAATACAATTCTGAAAAAGTTGAAATCCCAAATAATTAAATGGAGAAACAAGTTGTATTTTGTCTGGGGCTATTGCTAATCCTGCTTTTTCTAACTCTTGCTGTAACTTACAAACAGGATTGCAACACCTGAGTAGATAGAGCTGCCAGTAAAATATCATCCATATAATGAATAATCATCACAGAGGGAAAGCTGGTGCACACCGGTTTTAAGGCGGCAGCCACATAAATCTGACACATAGTAGGACTATTAGCCATTCCTTGGGGTAAAAATTTCCATTGGTACCATTCAAACGGTTCTTACAAATTAACAGAAGGCACACTGAAAGCAAAACAAGGCGAATCCTCTGGATGAAGGGGAATGGAAAAAAAATCCTTTAAATCAATCACAACAATGTTAAAGTCTTTTGGAATGGCAGAAGGCAGTGGTAATCCTGGCTGCTGTGATCCCATTATCTCCATGGTAGCACTCACTGCTCTGAGATCCTGTAAAAGTCTCCACTTCCCTGATTTCTTTTTAATCACGAAAATAGGTGTATTCCATGGTGACGTGGAAGGGACAATATGTCCAGCAGCTAGCTGTTCTTGAACTATTTCCTTAACGGCGGCTATTTTTTCTGTAGAAAGGGGCCATTGGTCAATCCAAACGAGTTGAGAACTTTTCCATGTAATCTTCTGTGGAGTAACATCAGCCGCCATCAGAATGGCCCCTAGGGAAAATGCCCTAGCCCTTTCTTATCCTTCTTATGTTCCACGGAGATTGGTTGAGTAATTCCTTGCAGCTTTCTCCCTATACCTTTCCCAGGAATGTAGCCGTACCTCTCCATCTGCTGCATAGCTAATTCCTGACCAGATACTAATACTGCCCCCATCTGTTGCAAAACATCCCTCCCCCATAGATTAACTGGCAGACCTGGTACTACATAGGGAGTAACATGGCCACCATTTCCTTTCTTATCCCTCCAGGCTAATGGTCTGGAGCTAACTAGGGGGCTTTGGGGAATCCCCAATCCTTGAAGAATGGTCATGGTGGGTGTAACAGGCCAACCTGGGGGCCAATATTTCTGTGAAATAAGAGTGGTGTCGGCACCAGTGTCTAGAAGCCCAGTATATTTCTTTCCTTCTATACTCAACTTCAAAATAGGGCGGCCTGCCATATCAGCGACCCAATAAACAGAGGCTTCACCAGTGGAACCAAACCCTGCTTTCTTCTGTCCAAGCCCTGCAAGCATTATCTGACTTCACCATGGGAGCAGCACTAACTGTGCTATTTGTGTCCCCTGGGGCAAAACTGCAACTCCAGCATGAACACTGGCTAAAACTTTAATTTCCCCTATATAGTCTGCGTCAACCACTCCTGGGGTAATATGCACTCCTTTAAAGACCGTGCTGCTACGTCCCAGCAGAAGCCCTACAGTGTTGGGGGTAATGGCCCGTAAATTCCTGTAGGAATAGCCTGTATCCCCAATTGGGGTATCAATACTGTGTAGGAAGTGGTGTGGAGGTCCCATCCTCTGCTGCCTGGGCTCCCTCGGACAAGGTCATGAATGGCCTTTGTCCCTGAGGAACAAACTGAATCGCTGCCCCATACATTGGTGCTTGTGGGGCCCAGGGCTGGCCCCTGCTCCCGTTTCCCGGCACAGATGGCTGCCTGGAGATGTCTATATTGGACCTGCATTCATTTGCCCAATGTTTCCCACGTTGTCATCGAGGGCAAACCCCTGGGGACTGCCTGTCCATTTTAACAGGAGCCTGTGCACAACCTTGGAGTGGGCAGTTCCAGCAGATATGCCCTAGCTGGCCGCATTTGAAACATCCTTGTTTTGGGTAAGCTTTCAAGCCTACGGTTGTGCCACCACGCAATGCCTCTGCAATGGCTGCACCCATTATCTGTCCTTCAGCGATGTCCTTACAAAGTTTAAGATACGTGTTAAGGGGCTTATGCTTCCAAGGTCCAATTGCTTCCTGGCACCATTTGTTGGCATTTTCATATGCTAGTTGCTTTACAAAATGCATGGCTTGATCTACATCACCAAATACCCTACCTGCAGTTACCAGTAGGTGATCTACAAATGCCTGATAAGGCTCGTCCGGGCCTTGGACAATTTTAGAGAGATGTACATGTGGCGAGCCCTTTGGTGATGAAGACTTCCAGGCCCTTACTGCAGCAGCAACGGTCTGTGCATAAATCCCTGGGTCATAATTAATCTGATTCTGTACATTAGCAAAATTCCCCTCTCCTGTCAACATATCACGATTTCTCTCAGGAAGGCCTGCCTGGGCATTTTGCCGTGCTGTGTCAAAGCAAAGCTCATAGAACTCAGATTTCCACATTAGAAAATCGCCCCCATCCAGAGTTGCCTTACAGAGCTGTTTCCAATTGGCCAGGGTCAAATTGGTAGGTGCCAAGGCTTCAATTACGGAAAAGGTAAAGGGGGCTGATGGGCCATATGTGGCAACAGCATCCCTCAGACTCTTTATGTCCTTAAAGGACAGTGCCAGGTGCTGTCTAATTCTCTGGCCCTGTTGATCTTTTACCTCAATTACTGGGAAGGCAAAGCGCCTAGCAAGGGCAACTGCCTCAGGGTCTCCCTGTTCCTGTGCTTGCTGTACCGCACGTCCCACAGCTGAAAGAGAAGTTGAAAGTGGGGGTCCAGTGCAAGCCCCAACAGTGCACCCACTCTGTTCCTGCCTCAACTGAAGGGAGAGGCACTGAAGTTGTTCCTGTAAATCTTATACAACTGTGCTCGGATATGATGGCACCAATGGCTCAGGCGGTGCAGAGGGCTCTGTGCCTGTCCAAGAGAGATTTTTGCTTGGCACATGCTCTACAGGTGGAGGATCCTCGACAAACTCACTTCCATCCATTTCCTCCTCATCCTCCTCAGAAGAGGACCGCAAATCTTTGCACACATTCTCCAGACTTTGTCTTGTCTGGGGTTCCTTCTCCTTATTTACCCTGGTTTGCAGCTCTCTCCTACCTCTAATGGACAATTTTTTATGGTGGGCTTCCACCACTGCTTGACGGGATGACAAAGCAACATCTAGTAAGCGCCAGAGAAAAAAGGGTGACTACAATGAGAGCAAACCATGGGAATAATTCATAGACAGTTTCAAAAAACTCTGCAAGGCCTTAAGCTTAATGTTGGTGCCTTGTGACTGGAGTAGATCTCAGATTCCCTTAATTACCTGCATTTTAGAGAGTTCTTGCCCCATGATAAATTTTACTTATGCCCCTGCAAAATTTTTAAAACCTGCCTCTAGATTTCGGGGGTCCCTCAGATTGTCCCTTGTGCCCCAAGATGGGAAGAAGGTCTGGGGATGAATTTATTTATGCTCCTCTAGAGTTAAATCATACACTTGCCTCCGGATTTCCGGGAGCCCTCAGATTGTCCCTCATGCCCCAAGATGGGGAGAAGGTCTGGGGATGAGATTAATTATGCCCCTCCAGAGTTTCAGGGGTCCCTCAGATTGTCCCTCATACCCTAACACAGGGAGAGGGTCTGGGGATTAAATCAATTATGCCCCTGCAAAATTCCTAAATTCTAAACTTACCTTTGTAGGTCCAGGGGTCCCTCAGATGTCCTTTGCGCTGTGCCCCATGATACAGCGCCATTTGCCACGGCAGCAGAGCTGGCAACGTGGGCACGGAGAAGGTCCGGGGGTCAGGCAAAGATCCGGGAGTCAGACGAAGGTCTGGGGGTCAGGCGAAGGTTCAGGGGTCAAGCACCAACACAGGGAGACCAGTGATGGTGGGAGAAGAAGTCTCTCAAGCCTCTTTATTACCCCTATATATACTCTTTCCCCCCATCCCATTAGGGCGCCACTAAGGCCCCAATGAGTCTGATTAGACCAGGTGATGTAGCCGCAGGCCCAATTCCTGAGTGCTCCGCTTAAGGAGTGTTAATTAGCTCATTAGCCCACAACACTATCTTTGGATTATTAACCTCACATATTCTCAGGCCTAGAAACAGCTTTATGGAAAACCCAGTTTGCCGCTTCTCTTCTAGTGCCAGTAGAGTGCACTGTGTTGAAATGAAGCATGTTGAGAACGCCATGCAAAACAAGCTAGTAGATTCTCACTCTGTGTGGAGACTCCACATCCAGAGTGAACCTAAGTGCCCATTTTCAACTCACCCTGAGAACAATTTATCTGGCACCACATACTGCTGAATGTGCATGTGGCACCTTCGGAGCTGAGCGTGTTGGTGAAGCCATAGTGCCGAGGGAGCAGCACAGGGGTGCCTGTGGCAGGACTTCGCCGTTTTGTCACTACACACCATCAGCATTATGAGTAGATCTCCTGGAAACCCTGTTCTGTCATTTGTCCTCTAATTCCCACAGAGCGTATTGTATTGAAATGCGGCATGTAGAGCACTCTGCATAAAACACGGTTATAGATTTTTATTTAAGGTACTGAAAACTCCACATCCAGAGCTAACTTCAGGACCCAACCAATTTACAGCCACCATTGAAAACAATTGCTCTAGAACCACATTTTCCTGAAATTATATGTGACACCTAAGTGAACTCAGTGTGTTGGTAATGGCATAGTCCTGAAGAACCAGAACAGGTGATCCAGTGACAATAGTACTGCATTTTGGTCACTAACTTCATATACCATCAGGTTTACAAGTAACTATCTCAGAAAGCTAGTTTTGTCACTTTTCATCTAATGCCCATAGAATGCACTGTAGACATGAATCATGTTGAGCACCGAACAAAAATCATGGCTGTAGATTCTCACTCAATGCACTAAGAAGTCTACATCCAGAGAGAGCTTCACCACCCAAGCTATTGTAAGCACTTCTGAAAACTCCTGTTCTGGCACCACATCCTGCTGAATGTGCATGTGCACACTACTAAGTGTGTTATTGAATGGCCTGATAGTCTCGATAACTTAGCACAGTTGTTGCAGTGGCAGAACTACTCCATTGGGCTCATGAACTTCACATATAGTCAGCAATACAAGCAGTTCTCCAAGAAATTCAATTTTGTCACTTTTCATTTAATGCATATAGAGCACACTGTATTGAAATGAAATATGTAAGCACCACACACCAAACTAGGGTATATGTTCTTATTCAATGTGAACAAATCCACATCGAGAGAACTTTAGCACCCAAGTGATATTCAGCTGCCATTGAAAACAGCTGACATCAGGTAATGCTTAATGTGCATGTACCCCTAAGCAGCTCTGGTTTTATCAAATTGCATAGTCCATAATGAGCAGCACAGGTTTTCCTGAGGGCAGAACTACTGCATTTGTGTTACTAACTTCACGTATAATCAGCGTTACAAGTAGCTTTTATGGAAACCAGTTTTGCCACTCTGTGTCTAATGGCTGTAGAGCTCACTGTATTGAAATAAAGCATGCTAAACACCCCACAAAAATACTATTTTGTAGTTTCTAGCTTAAAGCCTAAGAACTCCATGTCTAAAGAGAAATTCAGGGCCCAAGAGATTTTCAGTTACCGCATAATATTTTCTGTGCTTGTGACCCCTAGGAAACTTCACATGTTGGTGAATGGTATAGTCCCCAAGGAGCAGCACAGGTGTTCCAGTGGCAGAACTACTCCATTGTGTCACTAATATCACATACCAGCAGGATTATGAGCAGGGATCGTGGAAACCCAGTTTTGTAACTTTTCGTCTAATGCCCATAAGGCAAACTGCATTGAATTAAAGCATTTTGAAAAGCCCACATAAAACAAGTGTGTACACGCTCACTCAATGCTCAAACAACTCCACATTCAGGGAGAACTTCCGTGCTGAAATGATTTTCACCCACCATTGAAAATAAGTGCTCTGGGGCCCGGCGGCGTGGCCTAGCGGCTAAAGTCCTCGCCTTGAAAGCCCCGGGATCCCATATGGGCGCCGGTTCTAATCCCGGCAGCTCCACTTCCCATCCAGCTCCCTGCTTGTGGCCTGGGAAAGCAGTTGAGGACGGCCTAATGCATTGGGACACTGCACCCATGTGGGAGACCTGGAAGACGTTCCAGTTTCCCGGCTTCGGATTGGCGCGCACCGGCCCGTTGCGGCTCACTTGGGGAGTGAATCATCGGACGGAAGATCTTCCTCTCTGTCTCTCCTCCTCTGTGTATATCTGGCTGTAATAAAATGAATAAATCTAAAAAAAAAAAAAAAAGAAAATAAGTGCTCTGGAACCCCATACTGCTGAATGTGCATATGACAACTGGGGAACTCAGTGTATGGTGAATGGCATACTCCTGGAGGAGCAGCATAGGTGTTTTAGTGGCCAAACTACTCCATTTGGGTCACTAACTTCACATATCGTCACAATTACAAGGGGATCTTTGGAAAACCAATATGACATTTCCTTCTGATCTCCATACAGAACATTTTATTGAAATGAAACATGTTGAGCACTGCACTGCCAGAGTCCTGCTCCAGCCTGGGTTCGGAACTCACAAAGGGTGCATGGAAGAGGCACAGAAAGAATAAAGAAAGAGACGGACCACTAGGATTCCTTGATCATAATGGACAATGCGAGAAAGCTGTCAGCTTTATTTATACAGAAACAGTCAAACTCTGGCTCAGACTCTTTATGTCATAGTCAAGTGGGTGTTTCTAAGGATAATTCTGCCATTTGCTTTACCTAAAAACAATAGAAGTTCCTACTACAATTCTTACTCTACAACTTAATCTTGTAGCACAAAGAAAAGGAGAACCTAAAGATCAAGGAAAGAATGAGACCCTAAATATAGGTCCCTTGATTAGCATAAGGTCAATGGAGACAGCCAAGACAGTAGGAATAATAGAAGGCCCTTTTGTAAGACATTATTATTGACATTAAGCTCCAAGCTCACATTGCGTAAAAAGCCAGCCTCACAGTAGCAAACAATGCCTGGATGGATTAGAATTCTTCCGCAGGGTGCTCGGGTACCCATGCAAAGGAAGGTGGAGCTGCATTCAGGTGGTTGTAGAGGCATCCGCCCCAGCCCTGCCGTACAGTGGGAAGTTCCTTGCAGCCCTGCCTACAATGGAACAATACTCTTCACACCATCCTGTCCCTCACATCCACTGCATGGAACCCAACACTGCAGACAAAACAAGGATGTAGATTCTCACTCTATGTGCTAAGAACTCCACGTCCTGAGAGAAGCTCAGTGACCAATCACTTTTCAGCTACCATTGGAAATAACATTTCTGCATCCACATACTGCTGTGTATGTATGTGACAGCTAGGGATCTCAGTATGTTGGTGAATTTCATAGTCCCAAAGGAGCAGAACAGGTGTTCCAGTGGCAAAAATACTCCCTTTTGGTCACTGACTTCACATACCACCAGGCTTACAAGTAGATCTCTCATAAACCGAGTTTTGTCATTTTTCTTCTAATGAGAGGCAACAAGCTAGGTTGTAGATTCACACTCAGCATGGTGAAAACTCCACATCTAGAGAAAACTTGCCAGCCCAAGTGATTTTCAGCTCCCATTGAAAACAACTGCTCTGGCACCACATTCGGCTGAATTGGTATGTAGCATCTGGGGAAGTCATTGTGTTGGAGAATGTCATATTCCCAAGAAAGCAGATGTTCCAGGGGTTCAACTATGTTATTTAGGTCACTAATTTCACATACTATCAGGCCTACAAGCAGCTATCCCAGAACACCAGTTTTCTCAGTTTGCCTCTAATGGCCTTGAGTACTTTTTTGAGTATTTATTGAGTAGCATTTTGAGAACCGCACACCAAAAAGAAACAAACAAAAAGAAAGGTTGTAGATGTTCAATTAACCTGCTAAGAACTCCGCACCTAGAAAGGAATTCATTGACCAATCATTTTTTTTCACCTACCATTGAAAATAATTTCTCTGGAAAGCACAATGTTGAATGTATGTGTTATACCTAGGTACACAGTGTCACTGTCCCGTATTGATGGACTTGGTACATGGAGCCAATAGTAACATGTGTGTACCCTGACTGATGGTCAAAAGCTGAAGTTTACTAGTTTATACACTGAAGGCCACATGGGATATGGGAGGAAGTATCGAGCTTATCAACAGACTCACACAATATGTTGGAGAATGGCATAATCTTGAAGTAGCAGGACAGTTGTTTCCTTGGGTTCATGCAGAAGGTGTGGAGGACATGGAGGTGTGTGGAGAGCCTCTCCCCTATAGGCAAGACTGTGAGGAATTCCCTCCTGCAAGGCAAGGCTAGGTGGACCTCTCTGCACCCACCTCAAGGCAGTTCCACCTCCCTTTGCATGGACATTGGGCCACCCCGCTGAGAATTTTACAATCTATTGAGGCATTGTTTTTTGCTGCTTTGATTTGGTTTTTACAATGAAGAAGATCTTGGAAGTTGTTGCTGCTGATACATCTTTAAAAGGGCCTTTGGCAGTTCTTGCTGTCTAGGCTGCCCTGTTGAAAATCCTTGCTCTTTAGGTCCCTCCTTCTGTGATGTATTTACTCCTTTAACTGATTCAAGATTAAGCTGTAGAATGAGGAATGTGTTGCTGATTGAAATGTGCCATTGATTGAGTACTTCCTGACCACAGGTTGAGCGTGGATAATGTCCTGCTTTAAGGTGAAATAAATGGCAGAATCATCCTTGAAACACCTACTTGGCCATGAAGTAAAAAGCCTGTGAAAGTGTTTGTGACTTCCTCTGTATAAATAAAGGGGGCAGCATTCTTGCATTGTCCATTATGATGATGAAATTGTGGTCTTTTGTCTCTTCTTTTCTCTTCATGCCTACTCCACAAACCCTTCTGGAGCTAGCCTCAGGCAAGTGATGTCCAATGTGAATTCTCGATGAAGGTATGTCTTTTCTCTCTTACTCTTTCAGGTGCATATAGGATTTCAAACAGGGTGCTGATGGCATCCTGACAGAACATCAGTTTAGGAGGGGTGAATATTCAGAACTTATATTGAGAAGTTTTGTATCCTCTGCTCTGTAAAAATGGACCAGAACAATTCTAGTGAAAGAAGTTTATATACATATATTATTAAGCATACCTTACTGAGAAAAGGCATTAAAGTTAACAAGGAATAATTATTAGCAAGGAACAATTATTAGAATTTTTACTATTTGTACAAAAAGCCTATTGTGTCTTGAGGAGGGCACTTTAGACTTATACACCTTGGATCAGGTTGGAAATAATATGAAAACTGGTATCAGAATAATGGATGAGTGAGCATGCCATCTTCTACATATGACATATGGAATGTTTTGCTGCAGGCACTATATGTGGGTCCTAAGTCTTATCCTTCACCTTCAGCCCTGCCAAGAGAACATACTCCCATTCTTGACCCTGAGAAAGGAGGCTTAGGCCTCAGTTATGGCTCTAGGGAAAATTCTCCTTCCTGAAAATAATGTACCCTAAGCTACTCAGAAATGGGGTGGGAGAGCAGAGAAATCTGCCATCTCCTTAGAATGTGTGAGGAAAACATGAAATATAACCTGTCAGGAACATAACAGGTAACTCATAGACAACATACTCGAATCAGCATTAGACAATATTAAAACTACGACATATAAGGGGGAATCAAGCGTGATCCTGACAACCTCTTAACAGGAGGTCATATGCACAGAGCAGCGGGGGGGGGGGGAGGGACACCAGAGTGGAGCAGGTGAACAGGAGGAGGCTTGTATCCCAACCCTGAAGACTCCCGGATCCTCACCAAGGACTATCAGTACAGGCACCAAGGACTACGTCGCAACTGCCAAGGAGATCATGGGGAATTGGAGTGCCTTTGGGGACCGAGAACTCTGAGATCACCCACCCCTGTTTGGATCTAACACATGCCATGGAAGAAGCCCAAATCCTTCCTCGCAGGATTCAAGGGTATCAGAACAACAGCCAGGAGCCCTGAGAGGTCTGCAAAAACAGAAGAACAGTAAACTTCCTTCGGGACTAGGGAGAGGTACTTTCTCTTCTCCTGACTTAGTTCCAACTTTGGATCCCCACCCTCTCTTGCAGTGACCATCAGGGTTGCCCCAGAGCTGCCCCCTAAACACACACACACACAAACACACACACACACACACACACACACACACACACACACACACATTAGAATAGATAGAGAACAGCAAGGAAAGCTTAGAACCAGACAGGAAACGGTCATTGTGGATTCACATATATCATACCAGGTAGGACACAAAGATTAGTTACTCCTCACTAGGGTATTGAAGATTGCTCTGCACACCTGTCCTAAAACTGTTCTGCACCTCAGTTGTTGACATATGCCTTGTTAGAGTTATAAGCCTGTTTAGACTATCCTAAAATCTGCCAAGTCCAGCAAAATTATGGTTCAACACTATAAACTGCTAAATGCTGAAATGTAAACTAGACACGAGACAGCTGAGTAGTACCCTATAGCCATTATAAAGTGTATAGAAGTCAGTTCTGTATATAAACTAAAATTGAAATGTGAATGAAGTAGTCACAGGATGTGGTTAAGAATGTGCATTTTTTAGCATATTGATTACTCAATACCATGTCAATTAATTCCATAATGTTGTAAATTATTGTTGATGTTATGTTGGGGCTTTTAATTGATCAGGATGATATTCTGCCAGCTCTGCCTCAGACCAGAAATGGTCTCCCCAAGCAACTGTTGAATTTATCTGGACAATAAGATGCTGGAATCTATGCTTGGTGTATGTTTGCAAAGAAAGAATCTTGACTGAATTTGAACTGTAATACTGCAACAAGGTGGAGGAATCCACCATGGGGGAGGGTATGGGGAGGGGTTGCGGGAATCCCATAGCCTATGAAACTGTGTCACATAATGCAATGTAATTAAAAAAATTCATAAAAATGATCAGGAGGGTTTGAGAGATGAGGAAGATCTTTTAATACTAGAAATATTTGAACAAGGAGTTACAGATTGTGTAAAGGTGCAAGTGGTTGAATTACATGATAAATGGTCTCCTGCTGTTGACAAGCATTTTGTTAAGGCATATGAACCCTTTCCAGCCTAATCCAGCGAAGAATGACTTTAGAAGAGCAAAAAAGCAGGCACATAAAAAAAGGTGATTTTTTTTTCTGTTTTCCTGTTGTTTATGAATGGGATAAATCTGAATGGGAACTGTTACACTATAAGCTTATTAAAGAACTAAAGCATGCTGCCTCTGACTACGGGTCAAGCTCCCCATGCACCATGACAATGGTGGAAGGACTAGCAGTAAAGTGGATTACTCCATATGATTGGTTTCAGGTTGCCAAGGTTTGCTTCACAGGAGGAAATTTCCTTCTACAGATAAAACAGGGCACTCATCTTGCCACTTCAGAACAACTTATTCTGCCTAAGGAGACATTACTTATCTCCTCCCTGGCATTAGGAGCATGGAAACACCTACCATCTACAGATCAAAAGTCTTCAGGTTCTGTAAATATTAAATAGAAGCCCAAGGAGGCTATTGAAGATTTTGTAGCTTGACTCACCAAAGCAGTGAGCTGGACAGTAATTAACAATACAGCTACAGATCTCATAGCTGATCAGTAAGCTTTTGAAAATGCTACCCCAACTTGGCAAACCTTACTTCAACCAGTGAGAAGGACAGGTTACTTGTCAGACTATGTCACAACTTGTGCTGAGGTAACTACATTTAGCATGCAAGGGTGAACTATTGCTGCAGTTCTTCAAGGTCAAACTGCCACTCAGATTTTTAAAAACATAGGAGGTAATCAAGGAAATCAAAAAAGAAACAATTGCTACTCATGTGGTGGAGTAGGGCATTTAAGGCACAGTTGTCCCACCAGAAATTCCTCCCAAAATCCAAACAGGAAAAACCTATATGGACGCTTCAAAACCCAGTTTCCATCCTCCTCATACCATCTGTCCATAGAGTGAGTGTTAGATGATGACCACCGACCGCCTGCCCACTGATGGAATCATACTAGCAAATTGTTCAGAGTTATAATGGAAGCTTTATTGGAAAGTCCGCTCCTGGGCCCCCTTCGTGCAGAGGGGAAGGAAGAGGGAGGCGAAAAGGGCAGCTGAGATATGTGTTGAGCATTTTATACTGCTATAGACATGTGGGCAGGCAAAGGGGCTGTCTGTGCCCCAACTATGTAAGAAATGTCCATTCAGGTGTGCCATTGGTGAAGTGGAATCCCACCAGGTCGGTGACGTAACTGGCTCCTGTGGTCCCTGCTGTTCTGGGCTAAAGCCTGGGAAACATGCAGGGTCCGGAGCAGACCAGCCCCTTGTCTCCAGTGCTCTGGGCAGCCATCAGTGAGAAGGGATTTCATTGGTAAAAGGATTGTTGGTCTAAATTCCACAAGAATGGAATAATTCTATCACCTTAGAGTCAATCTAATTTGAGCAATCGGCCTATACAGGGTTAGACACAGGGAAATGAGAGGTGGACCCATTCCTGGGCCCCCCAAGTATGAGGACAGGTATGAATAGTCTCTTAAGTGTACAAAACTAAAATGTTGACTGTTGCATTAAGCACAGGGTTAAAGCAACATAGACCTAAATGCTATAATTGTGGCAATTTGGGACGTATGTGGAAAGCTTGTAGGAAACACAACACCCCAAAATTTGGTGAACAAGTTATGGGTTATCTAAACACCTGTCATAACATGGGATCTTTCAAATATCCTGCTCATCTTACAGGGTTTAAAACAACTGCTATTCAGAAGCAAATGAATGCTAACTGTTTTAATTCTGGGAAGCCCAGACACCTTCAAGAACAATGTGGAACAGCATCTCTTTTGGCTGAAAAATATGGCACTAGTACTGCTATGGATCACTGCCTTAAAATATGTCCTAAATGCCATAGAGGCATAATTGGACAAAAGTATGCAAATTTAAAATTGATCATAATGGCTGGGACCCGTGGTCAGGAAACTCCTGGCAGGGCCAGTCCAGGGTCCTGAACAATCAGAGGTTTACAAAACATCAATATCCTATTCAATTTGTGCCTATACAAGAGTAACAGATTTAAAACCTGATACTGATGGTGGAAATGCTAATTGAAATTTGCTATCATTCTTGGCAATTAACTATACTACCTACTGCTCATACCCCAACTGGATGCTTATGGCAACAAGGGCCTTTAGAGTGACTACACCTTCCTTCCATCTATAAAAGGGTTGTTACTCCTTATTGTGATTTGGTCTCCACGTTAATTAAGAGATGTCATAGGAATATGGGGCTTTTTGGTAAAGATGTAAATAAAATAATTATTCAATATAGCTTTAAACAGTTTACTTATTTAATATCCAAGGATGAGACATGGCAAATAGTACTCCTAATCCTTGTGGTCCAATTTCATACCACTTACCCCAAAAATCCCCTTTTACATTTTGTTAAAAGTCATCCAGTTATATTTCAAAAGAATTGTTCCTTAAACCCTGTGCCCCAACCTGCTTCTTTAGCCTTTACAGATAGGTCATCTAACAGAGTAGCTTCTCTAATCATAGATTTTGAAAAAAACATTTCCTTTAAGGCAAAGAAAAATTATGCCCAGCGAGTAGAGGTCTGTGTTGTTATTGAGTCATTTAAACATTTCATGCCCTACTGTAATTCCTTACAACCCCCAGGGGCAAGTCATAGTTAAGCTTTCTAACAACATGAACAGCAACAACAGAACACCGCATATCTAAATTGCAACAGGTTGAATTCAAACATTCCTCACCTCATCATATTTTAAATCATGCTTTTTTTATGTGCTTAACCCTCTTATTTGGATCAACAATTATTCTCATTCTGGAGCCTCCCCTAAACCTCTAGTAAGATGGAAAGATATCCTTATGGGCTACTGGAAAGGACCCGATTTCCTCTTGAATTTTGCAGGAGGGTATGCTTGTGTTTTTCCATAGTGCTTGGGCTTGTTGACTTATATTTCAGACAGACTAATTAGACATTCTTGTCCAGTTTACATTTACACCCCATCCCTCACCACTTTGCAAAGGCAAGCAGTCTCTACAGAAGTCCCTTCTCCTGCCCAGCAACCTCAGGGTTAAACTCACTCTCTTCTTTCCAGCAGGTACTATCACTCCCCTGTCCTCCTCCCCATTTCTCTGTTAGGGTACTCATCCCACAGCAGCAGTTTCTCCAGGAAATTTTACCTTTTTTCATTTGTCAAGCCCCCTCCCACAAATCCTTTTTAGCTGAGGGACAGGATAAGAGATAAACTAAACAGGGCCCTCAGAAGAATACATAGCTTCTTGCACTCTGTGAACAATGTTTGCACATAGTTAACATAACTCTTAATGTATGTTGAAGACATTCGTTCAAAAATGTAACATTTACATCAAAAATGTAACATTTGAACCAAAAACTAGTATAAAAGTAACATCTAATTCACTGTTAAAATTTTTCCAGGTATCGGATGCACCCATGTGCTTTCATCTGCTAGTCTTTATATTTAGATAAAGAATAAATGCAAGAATATACATATGTTATTGATGAAAATGACTATAAAGGAAAGATTTTGGATAAAAGAAAAAAGGGCATGGCTTGCAAACTATTCTATCCTACAGGAGAATGGCTATGTTAGACTGTAGCGCTGAGGAGGACAAAAATATTTACAGGATAAAGTTTGTTGAAGAAGGGATGGGGAAGCCATGGAAGATGTGAAAGGAATACATCTGGAATGATTTATATGCAGTATAGTTAATCAGAGTCTTCAAAGTGCTGTTTGCAGCGTTTTCTAAAATATTCATCATTGATGCATGGAATTAAGAACTGATCCTTTGTTATAGCAACAAAGTTTTAAAGAACATGTTATTATAACATCTTCTCTCCAATGTTTTTATCTAAAATAATTAAAATTTCTAGGTAGCTCCAGTGAACTCCAGATCTGACTTTGCTAAAGTGTCTCAGAAGACTTTATATTGAGGTGATATTTGTTTTTTCTGCCTTTCCATATGTTCATATTGTTTAAGATTGATAAAATTCTGTACTTATTTTAATGCCAATAATTCAATCTATATTGTGTTTTATAAAGAGATTTTATTTCAACTAGATATTATAAGTCTTGGCATACTTGATAGGCATCTAAAAACAAGTTTCATTTAGTAGAAACAATGACTGAGTAGGCTTTTGGATTATATTAAAGATACTGTCAGATGCCAAATAGGGCAAATTTTGTCAAATCAAAATACTACAACATATATATATATATATATATATATATATATATATATATATATGGAAGTCTAATTCAAAATTATGTATTTCCAAAATTTCTAGCACAGGTAACTTTTTTTAAGATTTATTTTATTTTATTACAAAGTCAGATATATAGAGAGGAGTAGAGACAGAGAGGAAGACCTTTCATCTGATGAGTCACTCCCCAAGTGAGCCGCAACGGCCGGTGTGCTCCGATCCAAAGCCCGGAACCAGGAACCTCCTCCGGGTCTCCCAGGCGAGTGCAGGGTCCCAAAGCATTGGGCCATCCTTGACTGCTTTCCCAGGCCACAAGCAGAGAGCTGGATGGGAAGTAGAGCTGCCGGGATTAGAACCAGCACCCATATGGGATCCCAGGGCGCTGAAGGTGAGGACTTTAGCCACTAGGCCATGCTTCCGGGCCTGCACAGGTAATATTTAACAACAATGGAATGCAGGCCAAAAATCCAGAAAGCGATAAATGTTTGCAGTTTTGTAAATATGTCCAGGCTGTTAACTTCCTAGCACTTAGGCTAATTTATATTGCTAAGATAACTGAAATCAGGGTCTTCAGTAATGACCAATTTTTTCTTTCAGGTTTCAATTCAATTCATCATTATTGACTTTTCACTTACTAATTTTTAGTGGATACTATCACCATCCTTGGTTTACAAAGACTCCTTAGTAAATTCTAAACTTATCTGACATGATCTCTCCTGCACTTTGTAAAATTTGGAGTCCTCAGTCAGTGGCCATGCTGCATTCTGAAGCCTGACTCGGTAGTCTGGGGAGGCCACCATGATGATTTACATGGCCCCAGCTGCCAGTCCTAGCTTCCTGGCTCTCAGGATTTGCACTGACCTCTGCCTATATACAAGTATCTCATCATCTAAATTTGCTTGTTTCAAGTATATATCTGGGACTCAAGAGGGCTGGACACAACACAACTTCTTGAGTCAGGGTCCATACCAGACATCCTTATAGCCTCATTAGCCTTTTCAAATTGAGTGAGCATGATGGCCACCTATATCTGTCCTGCTGTATATATTTTTGTTAAAATTGTTTTAAAGTTTATTCTTACAATCCTCTATTTTACAAAAAAAGTATGCGTTTTTGTTTTGTTTTGTTTTGTTTACTGTTTGGCCTCAATGTTCCTCGAAATTAGATGAGAAATGGACAGATAATAGATCTTAGTTTTATGCTGCTTTTGTCCAGCTTGAGTTTTTGTAAAAAATATTGTTATCATACATTACTGTCTTTGTTTACTTGTTAGAAAAAGCTATATTCTCAACTAAATTTTGAAGTTTTTGCAACAGAAAAAATATTTAAAAGAACAGATATACTTATTTGATGTATATTCCCTAAGTCATCTTGGCAAAATTTTTATTGTAATACAACTTGCATTCTCCTCCATTTGTATTTGTAAGCCGCATGAAAAACCATGGCAAACTTATGTTACTAAAAACAAAAGGACAGAGTTTCCCCAGCCTCAGTGCTACCGTTGCTAAGGTCAAACAGACACTTCCACCAAGAAATGTTTCAAAGGCTGCAGAAGATTAACACCTGCCATGATGACACGTCTCAAATAAATCTGTTCATTACCCTGTGCCATGGGAAGACATTCCCACACAGGGCTCAAGTTACTTTCCAAAAAGACTCCTGATAAATAACTTATCCTTCCATTACTGAGAGACCCTTAGGTTCCCTGTCTTTTTCCTGAGATGGCTCTGCATATATTGTAATTTGTACTAAGCATATTATTATTGATTGTCTTAATTCTTCGCTGATGTTCCCGGATGCCTGGTACATTGTTATCTTGAGAAAACTCTGATATGTAACGCTACCAGTAAATCTGGCTGAACGATGGTAAGGTGATGCTGTTCTTTATGCTTTGGAATTGTTTTCAATGTCTTTGTTCCATCCTAGATGCTATGGGATTTTTTTAGTCTTTTTATCCTTTCATCTTTGGGCCTCATTGCATGTTTTATCATTATTGGATCTCGTACAGATGGTACAAGTTCCTAGAGGTGATCATGTTAGCTCTGTTTTTCATAATGTTAGTATTGCTTAATTTACCCCACTAGAGGCCAAGATTAATGCATCAAAAGAGGCAGTGATTTATATTGGCAATGAAATTCAACACTTAAAAATGAGATTTGGTAACACTTATCATAGTAATTGCAAATGAATCTGTGTCACTCCTTTCCATTATAATGACATATCTCTTGGAATGATGTTAAAACTCATCTCCTATCTGTATGAAATAGCGCAACTACAAGTTTCAGCATCCAGGAGTTATATGCCCAGACTTCTGCCATTTCTCACTCTCATCTTCAGGCTTTTATCAAGGCATTACTAATCAATAATTATAATCACTTACTTTTTTTATTCCATGAAAAGACTTTTCCTTCATTTGTTATAAATTTAGGAGTCACACAAATTTTTCCAGCTTTGTATGTTTTTTTTTGGTTCAGTCATATTCCAACATTAAAGCACTGTGATTCAAGCCACACACAGAGATCTGCACATTAATCAACATAATATTACAAGAGGAGGAGATGCTGGGGTGCTTGCAGAAGATGTGGACTTGAAGTGGTGAGGAAAGTCCATACACTGCATGCTAGGCAACATCATTTATGTCACTAAAGTTATGTATAATTAAGCTTACAAGCAGACAGATCTGACTGAAACCAAGTTTTGTCACTCCTTGCATAATGCCAATACATCAGAGTAAACTGAAATTTAAGAACTCCAAATCCAGAGAGAAGTTTAGCACGCAAGACAATTTCAGCTACCATTGAAAACAACTGCTTAGACAATATATACTCCTGATTTTGCAAGTCATATATAGGAAACTAGGTTACTAGGGAAAAGCAGACGTTTGAAGAAGCAGCACAATAGTTCCAGGAAAAAAAATAACTGATTGGTGTCATTAACATCAAATAACATATGACATACAAACAGATCCTCAAAGCAATGTTTTGTCCATTCTTGTCCAATTCCCATGGAGCCCAGTATAATGAAATTAAGAATATTGAGCACACCAAAAAAAACAAAAAGGGTGCAGATTCAAAGGCATTGTGCTAACAACTCCAAGTCTAAGAGTAGATCCACGCACAAAGCATTTTACCAAGCACTGGAAAAGCCTGCTTTCACAACAAATACTTTAAATACACAATTGACAATTAACGACTAAAAGGCATCAGCTAATTGGAGGCCACTGAAGGTCTTGAATCACATGTCTGCAATACAGGCTCTACACTGTCCTTGTACACGTGGGCTTTCATCTTGACACAGGGCATAATCTCTGCTACGTGAAAGATGGAAACGGCCAGCCAGCTCCCCGGGCTGGCAAGCAGAGGCAGAGCCAGAGCTCCCAAGAGGAAGAACAAACACGCAAAGAGGCCGCTCCTACAATTCTAGTCGCTTCCCTCCTGGCAGGAGCCTTTGCCGAGCCTTGCTTGGTGGTAGGGGAGTGCACATCCGCGGGGGTGGGCCAGCACCTGCAAGGAGATTGCGGGTGGCGATCTCATCCCTCAATAAAGGACATACTTTTCATGCGTGCATCAACAAGGAGAGACACTATCTTTCTTGGTTCATGCGTATGTTTACTGATGAATCAGTGGATAGAACACGCACACACACACTCAGGCACACACACATGCACACACGCAACATTGGCTGGACCTACTTGGTCTGGAAAGGGCATCGCAAACACGTTGTGGGGCATACAGGCAGCGAGCCCCATGGCTCCATCACGGAAAGCCAGATGGAGCTGAGAATCTATAGGGAATCCTCAGCCAGCTCTTGTCTTTGGAAACAAGGGCTCCCCGTGCACCTAGGCCTTGGGGAACCCAAGATGACAAGTTGTGAGTGGGATGAGGGGAACTCAGTGGGGCAGGGGATTTGGGCCTTCATCAATGCGTCAATGAATCAATAAATTCATATTGAAAAAGGAAACCAAGCCTTGTCTTCTAAGTCAGAGTGATAATTAGGAGTTCACTGTGATCACTGATCGAGCAATTGATCGATGCTTTGATAGGTGGAAGGAAGGAAGGAAGGAAGGATGGATGGATGGATGGATGTATTCACCATTTCTCCAAGAGACAGAAAGAGAGTCAGAAATGAGAGAAAGGGGAGAGAGAGAGACAGAGAGAAGAATGGAGACACTGAGTCTCTCAGGTACACTGGTTCTCTCGCCCATTCCCATCACAAGCTGAAGCGCAGAGGCAGGCCCCGACGGCCGAGCCAGTAGCTTCTTCTGGGTGTCTTCGTTGGCGGCGGGGAGCCGAGTCTTTGGGCCATGCTTTACTGCATTCCCTGGCCACAAGCAGGGAGCTGGCCGGAAAGAGGATCAGCCCGAGCATAGACAGGCACCTGTGTGGGTAGCCGGCCATGCAAGACAGAGGGTGTGGCCTCAAATCCTATGAAGAGTGTTTTCAGCGTGAGGGGATTTTAAGCTCTGCTGGTGGGATTGAAACGGAACCAGTCTCCCCTCCCCCCATATACGTGTCTCCAAACCCTCACTTTCTCTTGCACACACGCACACACACAAGCAAACACACACACACTTTGACATGAAGTTGTACTTTCACCAAAGCTGCAGGACATCCAAGCGTTCCATCACACTTAGTTGTTGTTGTTTGTGAAATCTCTGGCATCAATCATGCCATCATCCCACGTGGGTTGCAATGTGGCCAGAGAGCGAGGTGATGATGCTAAGTCCATCGCCTCCCAGTGCTGTGGAGAAGAGCAGGTGATGTGAGAAGCCATGAGGGAGGCTGCCCCACCCTCAGCCCTCTGACCATTTCCGGACTTGAAGCTGATTGGTGGAGCTGGCCGGTGGGGGGCGGGTGCGCAGGTCGTGTAGGCTATATAAGGGTGGTGAGTGGAGGGAGACCTGAGCATCCGTCCCTGACCTGAGCAAGGTTGCAGAGAGCGGAACGCCAGCGCACAAGTCTCGGGACCATGGCCCCTGGAGTAGTGCTGAAGGCTGCTTCAATGCCCTCGGGGGGTGAGTCTCATTTCAAGGTCCTTGGCAGATACAGAGGTTCTCAGCGGAATGCAGAAGGGGCTTTGTATGTGCCAGGGAAATCGTCAGCCCGGCCACAGAACGAGCCCCAGCTGGACGAGGATTTGGCTGCAGGGCAAACAGAGCTGGCTGCCGGAGGGCAAGCTTCTCTGAGCTGGATGGAACCTTACGGCATCGGGGCTGGTCTGCAGAACCTGGGGAACGCCTGCTACATGAATGCAGCCCTCCAGTGTCTGACATACACCCCGCCACTCGCCAACTATCTGCTGTCGCAGGAGCACTCCCGCACGTGCCAGCGTCGTTCAGAGCTCTGCACGCTCTGTGCTCTGGAAAGTCACTTTACTTGGGCCCTACACAGTCCCGGCCACGTGATCCAGCCCTGTCAGGCATTGGCTGCTGGCTTTCACAGAAACCGCCAAGAAGATGCCCACGAGTTTCTGATGTTCGCGCTCGATGCCCTCAGGGCAGCAGGTCTGCCTGGCCTCAACTGCGAGGTGGGGCCCACTGAGGACCAGCCTCTAAGCCATCAGCTAGCTGGAGGCCGCTGGAGGTCTCGAGTCACATGTCTCCAGTGCCGAGGCACTTCAGACACATGGGACCCATACCTGGACATTGTGCTGGATATCCAGGCCGCCAAGGATGTGCAGGAAGCCTTGCGGCATTTGGTGAGCCCGGAAGAGCTGGACGGGGACAACGCCTATGATTGTGCTGCCTGCCTCAAGAAGACGCCTGCCTCCCGCACACTCACCTTGCACACGTGTGGGGATGTGCTCATCTTGGTCTTGAAACGCTTTTCTGACTTCACGCGTGACAAGATGGCGAAGCCCGTGCACTATCCTGACTGCTTGGACATGAGGCCTTACCTGTCTCGGCAGAATGGGGGGCCGCTGGAGTACAGGCTCTATGCTGTCCTTGTGCACGTGGGCTTGCGTCGTGACAGAGGGCATTACCTGTGCTACGTGAAAGCTGGCAACGGCCGCTGGTATCAGATGGATGACGCGAAGGTCACTGCCTGTGGCCTGACTTTGGCCTTGAAGCAAAGTGCCTACGTGCTTTTCTATGTGCGCAAGGGTGAATGGGATGGCGCCAATGGGCAAGTGCCACGGGGCCAGGGAGCGCCAGGCTCTGGGCCTCGAGAGAGACACGCAAGTACCCCAGGGGAGCCTGCAAAACATTCCAACCTGGAAGCGGAAGAAGACTGGCAGCACTTGGAGTGGAGAACGCAGGAACTCAGCTTACATGAGTGGAAATCCCTGCAAGAGCAGCAGCGGCCCAAGGGCTCCTTCAACCTCAGGCGAGTGGAGCCCGGCCTGCCAAGCACTGCAGTCCTGATTCATCAGGCACGATCCAGCGTGCAGCCGACGAGCCATCCCGCACCACAGGAACGCTCCTGGCAGCGCAGCTCAGCTGGCACGCCAACGCATCAGCTGCCCGAGAATGCCAGCCAGCTCCCCGGGCTGGCAAGCAGAGGCAGAGCCAGAGCTCCCAAGAGGAAGAACAAACACGCAAAGAGGCCACTCCTACAATTCTAGTCGCTTCCCTCCTGGCGGGAGCCTTTGCCGAGCCTTGCTTGGTGGTAGGGGAGTGCACATCCGCGGGGGTGGGCCAGCACCTGCAAGGAGATTGCGGGTGGCGATCTCATCCCTCAATAAAGGACATACTTTTCATGCGTGCATCAACAAGGAGAGACACTATCTTTCTCGGTTCATGCGTATGTTTACTGATGAATCAGTGGATAGAACACGCACACACACGCTCAGGCACACACACATGCACACACGCAACATTGGCTGGACCTACTTGGTCTGGAAAGGGCATCGCAAACACGTTGTGGGGCATACAGGCAGCGAGCCCCATGGCTCCATCACGGAAAGCCAGATGGAGCTGAGAATCTATAGGGAATCCTCAGCCAGCTCTTGTCTTTGGAAACAAGGGCTCCCCGTGCACCTAGGCCTTGGGGAACCCAAGATGACAAGTTGTGAGTGGGATGAGGGGAACTCAGTGGGGCAGGGGATTTGGGCCTTCATCAATGCGTCAATGAATCAATAAATTCATATTGAAAAAGGAAACCAAGCCTTGTCTTCTAAGTCAGAGTGATAATTAGGAGTTCACTGTGATCACTGATCGAGCAATTGATCGATGCTTTGATAGGTGGAAGGAAGGAAGGATGGATGGATGGATGGATGTATTCACCATTTCTCCGAGAGACAGAAAGAGAGTCAGAAATGAGAGAAAGGGGAGAGAGAGAGACAGAGAGAAGAATGGAGACACTGAGTCTCTCAGGTACACTGGTTCTCTCGCCCATTCCCAACACAAGCTGAAGCGCAGAGGCAGGCCCCGACGGCCGAGCCAGTAGCTTCTTCTGGGTGTCTTCGTTGGCGGCGGGGAGCCGAGTCTTTGGGCCATGCTTTACTGCATTCCCTGGCCACAAGCAGGGAGCTGGCCGGAAAGAGGATCAGCCCGAGCAAAGACAGGCACCTGTGTGGGTAGCCGGCCATGCAAGACAGAGGGTGTGGCCTCAAATCCTATGAAGAGTGTTTTCAGCGTGAGGGGATTTTAAGCTCTGCTGGTGGGATTGAAACGGAACCAGTCTCCCCTCCCCCCATATACGTGTCTCCAAACCCTCACTTTCTCTTGCACACACGCACACACACAAGCAAACACACACACACTTTGACATGAAGTTGTACTTTCACCAAAGCTGCAGGACATCCAAGCGTTCCATCACACTTAGTTGTTGTTGTTTGTGAAATCTCTGGCATCAATCATGCCATCATCCCACGTGGGTTGCAATGTGGCCAGAGAGCGAGGTGATGATGCTAAGTCCATCGCCTCCCAGTGCTGTGGAGAAGAGCAGGTGATGTGAGAAGCCATGAGGGAGGCTGCCCCACCCTCAGCCCTCTGACCATTTCCGGACTTGAAGCTGATTGGTGGAGCTGGCCGGTGGGGGGCGGGTGCGCAGGTCGTGTAGGCTATATAAGGGTGGTGAGTGGAGGGAGACCTGAGCATCCGTCCCTGACCTGAGCAAGGTTGCAGAGAGCGGAACGCCAGCGCACAAGTCTCGGGACCATGGCCCCTGGAGTAGTGCTGAAGGCTGCTTCAATGCCCTCGGGGGGTGAGTCTCATTTCAAGGTCCTTGGCAGATACAGAGGTTCTCAGCGGAATGCAGAAGGGGCTTTGTATGTGCCAGGGAAATCGTCAGCCCGGCCACAGAACGAGCCCCAGCTGGACGAGGATTTGGCTGCAGGGCAAACAGAGCTGGCTGCCGGAGGGCAAGCTTCTCTGAGCTGGATGGAACCTTACGGCATCGGGGCTGGTCTGCAGAACCTGGGGAACGCCTGCTACATGAATGCAGCCCTCCAGTGTCTGACATACACCCCGCCACTCGCCAACTATCTGCTGTCGCAGGAGCACTCCCGCACGTGCCAGCGTCGTTCAGAGCTCTGCACGCTCTGTGCTCTGGAAAGTCACTTTACTTGGGCCCTACACAGTCCCGGCCACGTGATCCAGCCCTGTCAGGCATTGGCTGCTGGCTTTCACAGAAACCGCCAAGAAGATGCCCACGAGTTTCTGATGTTCGCGCTCGATGCCCTCAGGGCAGCAGGTCTGCCTGGCCTCAACTGCGAGGTGGGGCCCACTGAGGACCAGCCTCTAAGCCATCAGCTAGCTGGAGGCCGCTGGAGGTCTCGAGTCACATGTCTCCAGTGCCGAGGCACTTCAGACACATGGGACCCATACCTGGACATTGTGCTGGATATCCAGGCCGCCAAGGATGTGCAGGAAGCCTTGCGGCATTTGGTGAGCCCGGAAGAGCTGGACGGGGACAACGCCTATGATTGTGCTGCCTGCCTCAAGAAGACGCCTGCCTCCCGCACACTCACCTTGCACACGTGTGGGGATGTGCTCATCTTGGTCTTGAAACGCTTTTCTGACTTCACGCGTGACAAGATGGCGAAGCCCGTGCACTATCCTGACTGCTTGGACATGAGGCCTTACCTGTCTCGGCAGAATGGGGGGCCGCTGGAGTACAGGCTCTATGCTGTCCTTGTGCACGTGGGCTTGCGTCGTGACAGAGGGCATTACCTGTGCTACGTGAAAGCTGGCAACGGCCGCTGGTATCAGATGGATGACGCGAAGGTCACTGCCTGTGGCCTGACTTTGGCCTTGAAGCAAAGTGCCTACGTGCTTTTCTATGTGCGCAAGGGTGAATGGGATGGCGCCAATGGGCAAGTGCCACGGGGCCAGGGAGCGCCAGGCTCTGGGCCTCGAGAGAGACACGCAAGTACCCCAGGGGAGCCTGCAAAACATTCCAACCTGGAAGCGGAAGAAGACTGGCAGCACTTGGAGTGGAGAACGCAGGAACTCAGCTTACATGAGTGGAAATCCCTGCAAGAGCAGCAGCGGCCCAAGGGCTCCTTCAACCTCAGGCGAGTGGAGCCCGGCCTGCCAAGCACTGCAGTCCTGATTCATCAGGCACGATCCAGCGTGCAGCCGACGAGCCATCCCGCACCACAGGAACGCTCCTGGCAGCGCAGCTCAGCTGGCACGCCAACGCATCAGCTGCCCGAGAATGCCAGCCAGCTCCCCGGGCTGGCAAGCAGAGGCAGAGCCAGAGCTCCCAAGAGGAAGAACAAACACGCAAAGAGGCCACTCCTACAATTCTAGTCGCTTCCCTCCTGGCGGGAGCCTTTGCCGAGCCTTGCTTGGTGGTAGGGGAGTGCACATCCGCGGGGGTGGGCCAGCACCTGCAAGGAGATTGCGGGTGGCGATCTCATCCCTCAATAAAGGACATACTTTTCATGCGTGCATCAACAAGGAGAGACACTATCTTTCTCGGTTCATGCGTATGTTTACTGATGAATCAGTGGATAGAACACGCACACACACGCTCAGGCACACACACATGCACACACGCAACATTGGCTGGACCTACTTGGTCTGGAAAGGGCATCGCAAACACGTTGTGGGGCATACAGGCAGCGAGCCCCATGGCTCCATCACGGAAAGCCAGATGGAGCTGAGAATCTATAGGGAATCCTCAGCCAGCTCTTGTCTTTGGAAACAAGGGCTCCCCGTGCACCTAGGCCTTGGGGAACCCAAGATGACAAGTTGTGAGTGGGATGAGGGGAACTCAGTGGGGCAGGGGATTTGGGCCTTCATCAATGCGTCAATGAATCAATAAATTCATATTGAAAAAGGAAACCAAGCCTTGTCTTCTAAGTCAGAGTGATAATTAGGAGTTCACTGTGATCACTGATCGAGCAATTGATCGATGCTTTGATAGGTGGAAGGAAGGAAGGATGGATGGATGGATGGATGTATTCACCATTTCTCCGAGAGACAGAAAGAGAGTCAGAAATGAGAGAAAGGGGAGAGAGAGAGACAGAGAGAAGAATGGAGACACTGAGTCTCTCAGGTACACTGGTTCTCTCGCCCATTCCCAACACAAGCTGAAGCGCAGAGGCAGGCCCCGACGGCCGAGCCAGTAGCTTCTTCTGGGTGTCTTCGTTGGCGGCGGGGAGCCGAGTCTTTGGGCCATGCTTTACTGCATTCCCTGGCCACAAGCAGGGAGCTGGCCGGAAAGAGGATCAGCCCGAGCAAAGACAGGCACCTGTGTGGGTAGCCGGCCATGCAAGACAGAGGGTGTGGCCTCAAATCCTATGAAGAGTGTTTTCAGCGTGAGGGGATTTTAAGCTCTGCTGGTGGGATTGAAACGGAACCAGTCTCCCCTCCCCCCATATACGTGTCTCCAAACCCTCACTTTCTCTTGCACACACGCACACACACAAGCAAACACACACACACTTTGACATGAAGTTGTACTTTCACCAAAGCTGCAGGACATCCAAGCGTTCCATCACACTTAGTTGTTGTTGTTTGTGAAATCTCTGGCATCAATCATGCCATCATCCCACGTGGGTTGCAATGTGGCCAGAGAGCGAGGTGATGATGCTAAGTCCATCGCCTCCCAGTGCTGTGGAGAAGAGCAGGTGATGTGAGAAGCCATGAGGGAGGCTGCCCCACCCTCAGCCCTCTGACCATTTCCGGACTTGAAGCTGATTGGTGGAGCTGGCCGGTGGGGGGCGGGTGCGCAGGTCGTGTAGGCTATATAAGGGTGGTGAGTGGAGGGAGACCTGAGCATCCGTCCCTGACCTGAGCAAGGTTGCAGAGAGCGGAACGCCAGCGCACAAGTCTCGGGACCATGGCCCCTGGAGTAGTGCTGAAGGCTGCTTCAATGCCCTCGGGGGGTGAGTCTCATTTCAAGGTCCTTGGCAGATACAGAGGTTCTCAGCGGAATGCAGAAGGGGCTTTGTATGTGCCAGGGAAATCGTCAGCCCGGCCACAGAACGAGCCCCAGCTGGACGAGGATTTGGCTGCAGGGCAAACAGAGCTGGCTGCCGGAGGGCAAGCTTCTCTGAGCTGGATGGAACCTTACGGCATCGGGGCTGGTCTGCAGAACCTGGGGAACGCCTGCTACATGAATGCAGCCCTCCAGTGTCTGACATACACCCCGCCACTCGCCAACTATCTGCTGTCGCAGGAGCACTCCCGCACGTGCCAGCGTCGTTCAGAGCTCTGCACGCTCTGTGCTCTGGAAAGTCACTTTACTTGGGCCCTACACAGTCCCGGCCACGTGATCCAGCCCTGTCAGGCATTGGCTGCTGGCTTTCACAGAAACCGCCAAGAAGATGCCCACGAGTTTCTGATGTTCGCGCTCGATGCCCTCAGGGCAGCAGGTCTGCCTGGCCTCAACTGCGAGGTGGGGCCCACTGAGGACCAGCCTCTAAGCCATCAGCTAGCTGGAGGCCGCTGGAGGTCTCGAGTCACATGTCTCCAGTGCCGAGGCACTTCAGACACATGGGACCCATACCTGGACATTGTGCTGGATATCCAGGCCGCCAAGGATGTGCAGGAAGCCTTGCGGCATTTGGTGAGCCCGGAAGAGCTGGACGGGGACAACGCCTATGATTGTGCTGCCTGCCTCAAGAAGACGCCTGCCTCCCGCACACTCACCTTGCACACGTGTGGGGATGTGCTCATCTTGGTCTTGAAACGCTTTTCTGACTTCACGCGTGACAAGATGGCGAAGCCCGTGCACTATCCTGACTGCTTGGACATGAGGCCTTACCTGTCTCGGCAGAATGGGGGGCCGCTGGAGTACAGGCTCTATGCTGTCCTTGTGCACGTGGGCTTGCGTCGTGACAGAGGGCATTACCTGTGCTACGTGAAAGCTGGCAACGGCCGCTGGTATCAGATGGATGACGCGAAGGTCACTGCCTGTGGCCTGACTTTGGCCTTGAAGCAAAGTGCCTACGTGCTTTTCTATGTGCGCAAGGGTGAATGGGATGGCGCCAATGGGCAAGTGCCACGGGGCCAGGGAGCGCCAGGCTCTGGGCCTCGAGAGAGACACGCAAGTACCCCAGGGGAGCCTGCAAAACATTCCAACCTGGAAGCGGAAGAAGACTGGCAGCACTTGGAGTGGAGAACGCAGGAACTCAGCTTACATGAGTGGAAATCCCTGCAAGAGCAGCAGCGGCCCAAGGGCTCCTTCAACCTCAGGCGAGTGGAGCCCGGCCTGCCAAGCACTGCAGTCCTGATTCATCAGGCACGATCCAGCGTGCAGCCGACGAGCCATCCCGCACCACAGGAACGCTCCTGGCAGCGCAGCTCAGCTGGCACGCCAACGCATCAGCTGCCCGAGAATGCCAGCCAGCTCCCCGGGCTGGCAAGCAGAGGCAGAGCCAGAGCTCCCAAGAGGAAGAACAAACACGCAAAGAGGCCACTCCTACAATTCTAGTCGCTTCCCTCCTGGCGGGAGCCTTTGCCGAGCCTTGCTTGGTGGTAGGGGAGTGCACATCCGCGGGGGTGGGCCAGCACCTGCAAGGAGATTGCGGGTGGCGATCTCATCCCTCAATAAAGGACATACTTTTCATGCGTGCATCAACAAGGAGAGACACTATCTTTCTCGGTTCATGCGTATGTTTACTGATGAATCAGTGGATAGAACACGCACACACACGCTCAGGCACACACACATGCACACACGCAACATTGGCTGGACCTACTTGGTCTGGAAAGGGCATCGCAAACACGTTGTGGGGCATACAGGCAGCGAGCCCCATGGCTCCATCACGGAAAGCCAGATGGAGCTGAGAATCTATAGGGAATCCTCAGCCAGCTCTTGTCTTTGGAAACAAGGGCTCCCCGTGCACCTAGGCCTTGGGGAACCCAAGATGACAAGTTGTGAGTGGGATGAGGGGAACTCAGTGGGGCAGGGGATTTGGGCCTTCATCAATGCGTCAATGAATCAATAAATTCATATTGAAAAAGGAAACCAAGCCTTGTCTTCTAAGTCAGAGTGATAATTAGGAGTTCACTGTGATCACTGATCGAGCAATTGATCGATGCTTTGATAGGTGGAAGGAAGGAAGGATGGATGGATGGATGGATGTATTCACCATTTCTCCGAGAGACAGAAAGAGAGTCAGAAATGAGAGAAAGGGGAGAGAGAGAGACAGAGAGAAGAATGGAGACACTGAGTCTCTCAGGTACACTGGTTCTCTCGCCCATTCCCAACACAAGCTGAAGCGCAGAGGCAGGCCCCGACGGCCGAGCCAGTAGCTTCTTCTGGGTGTCTTCGTTGGCGGCGGGGAGCCGAGTCTTTGGGCCATGCTTTACTGCATTCCCTGGCCACAAGCAGGGAGCTGGCCGGAAAGAGGATCAGCCCGAGCAAAGACAGGCACCTGTGTGGGTAGCCGGCCATGCAAGACAGAGGGTGTGGCCTCAAATCCTATGAAGAGTGTTTTCAGCGTGAGGGGATTTTAAGCTCTGCTGGTGGGATTGAAACGGAACCAGTCTCCCCTCCCCCCATATACGTGTCTCCAAACCCTCACTTTCTCTTGCACACACGCACACACACAAGCAAACACACACACACTTTGACATGAAGTTGTACTTTCACCAAAGCTGCAGGACATCCAAGCGTTCCATCACACTTAGTTGTTGTTGTTTGTGAAATCTCTGGCATCAATCATGCCATCATCCCACGTGGGTTGCAATGTGGCCAGAGAGCGAGGTGATGATGCTAAGTCCATCGCCTCCCAGTGCTGTGGAGAAGAGCAGGTGATGTGAGAAGCCATGAGGGAGGCTGCCCCACCCTCAGCCCTCTGACCATTTCCGGACTTGAAGCTGATTGGTGGAGCTGGCCGGTGGGGGGCGGGTGCGCAGGTCGTGTAGGCTATATAAGGGTGGTGAGTGGAGGGAGACCTGAGCATCCGTCCCTGACCTGAGCAAGGTTGCAGAGAGCGGAACGCCAGCGCACAAGTCTCGGGACCATGGCCCCTGGAGTAGTGCTGAAGGCTGCTTCAATGCCCTCGGGGGGTGAGTCTCATTTCAAGGTCCTTGGCAGATACAGAGGTTCTCAGCGGAATGCAGAAGGGGCTTTGTATGTGCCAGGGAAATCGTCAGCCCGGCCACAGAACGAGCCCCAGCTGGACGAGGATTTGGCTGCAGGGCAAACAGAGCTGGCTGCCGGAGGGCAAGCTTCTCTGAGCTGGATGGAACCTTACGGCATCGGGGCTGGTCTGCAGAACCTGGGGAACGCCTGCTACATGAATGCAGCCCTCCAGTGTCTGACATACACCCCGCCACTCGCCAACTATCTGCTGTCGCAGGAGCACTCCCGCACGTGCCAGCGTCGTTCAGAGCTCTGCACGCTCTGTGCTCTGGAAAGTCACTTTACTTGGGCCCTACACAGTCCCGGCCACGTGATCCAGCCCTGTCAGGCATTGGCTGCTGGCTTTCACAGAAACCGCCAAGAAGATGCCCACGAGTTTCTGATGTTCGCGCTCGATGCCCTCAGGGCAGCAGGTCTGCCTGGCCTCAACTGCGAGGTGGGGCCCACTGAGGACCAGCCTCTAAGCCATCAGCTAGCTGGAGGCCGCTGGAGGTCTCGAGTCACATGTCTCCAGTGCCGAGGCACTTCAGACACATGGGACCCATACCTGGACATTGTGCTGGATATCCAGGCCGCCAAGGATGTGCAGGAAGCCTTGCGGCATTTGGTGAGCCCGGAAGAGCTGGACGGGGACAACGCCTATGATTGTGCTGCCTGCCTCAAGAAGACGCCTGCCTCCCGCACACTCACCTTGCACACGTGTGGGGATGTGCTCATCTTGGTCTTGAAACGCTTTTCTGACTTCACGCGTGACAAGATGGCGAAGCCCGTGCACTATCCTGACTGCTTGGACATGAGGCCTTACCTGTCTCGGCAGAATGGGGGGCCGCTGGAGTACAGGCTCTATGCTGTCCTTGTGCACGTGGGCTTGCGTCGTGACAGAGGGCATTACCTGTGCTACGTGAAAGCTGGCAACGGCCGCTGGTATCAGATGGATGACGCGAAGGTCACTGCCTGTGGCCTGACTTTGGCCTTGAAGCAAAGTGCCTACGTGCTTTTCTATGTGCGCAAGGGTGAATGGGATGGCGCCAATGGGCAAGTGCCACGGGGCCAGGGAGCGCCAGGCTCTGGGCCTCGAGAGAGACACGCAAGTACCCCAGGGGAGCCTGCAAAACATTCCAACCTGGAAGCGGAAGAAGACTGGCAGCACTTGGAGTGGAGAACGCAGGAACTCAGCTTAGATGAGTGGAAATCCCTGCAAGAGCAGCAGCGGCCCAAGGGCTCCTTCAACCTCAGGCGAGTGGAGCCCGGCCTGCCAAGCACTGCAGTCCTGATTCATCAGGCACGATCCAGCGTGCAGCCGACGAGCCATCCCGCACCACAGGAACGCTCCTGGCAGCGCAGCTCAGCTGGCACGCCAACGCATCAGCTGCCCGAGAATGCCAGCCAGCTCCCCGGGCTGGCAAGCAGAGGCAGAGCCAGAGCTCCCAAGAGGAAGAACAAACACGCAAAGAGGCCACTCCTACAATTCTAGTCGCTTCCCTCCTGGCGGGAGCCTTTGCCGAGCCTTGCTTGGTGGTAGGGGAGTGCACATCCGCGGGGGTGGGCCAGCACCTGCAAGGAGATTGCGGGTGGCGATCTCATCCCTCAATAAAGGACATACTTTTCATGCGTGCATCAACAAGGAGAGACACTATCTTTCTCGGTTCATGCGTATGTTTACTGATGAATCAGTGGATAGAACACGCACACACACGCTCAGGCACACACACATGCACACACGCAACATTGGCTGGACCTACTTGGTCTGGAAAGGGCATCGCAAACACGTTGTGGGGCATACAGGCAGCGAGCCCCATGGCTCCATCACGGAAAGCCAGATGGAGCTGAGAATCTATAGGGAATCCTCAGCCAGCTCTTGTCTTTGGAAACAAGGGCTCCCCGTGCACCTAGGCCTTGGGGAACCCAAGATGACAAGTTGTGAGTGGGATGAGGGGAACTCAGTGGGGCAGGGGATTTGGGCCTTCATCAATGCGTCAATGAATCAATAAATTCATATTGAAAAAGGAAACCAAGCCTTGTCTTCTAAGTCAGAGTGATAATTAGGAGTTCACTGTGATCACTGATCGAGCAATTGATCGATGCTTTGATAGGTGGAAGGAAGGAAGGATGGATGGATGGATGGATGTATTCACCATTTCTCCGAGAGACAGAAAGAGAGTCAGAAATGAGAGAAAGGGGAGAGAGAGAGACAGAGAGAAGAATGGAGACACTGAGTCTCTCAGGTACACTGGTTCTCTCGCCCATTCCCAACACAAGCTGAAGCGCAGAGGCAGGCCCCGACGGCCGAGCCAGTAGCTTCTTCTGGGTGTCTTCGTTGGCGGCGGGGAGCCGAGTCTTTGGGCCATGCTTTACTGCATTCCCTGGCCACAAGCAGGGAGCTGGCCGGAAAGAGGATCAGCCCGAGCAAAGACAGGCACCTGTGTGGGTAGCCGGCCATGCAAGACAGAGGGTGTGGCCTCAAATCCTATGAAGAGTGTTTTCAGCGTGAGGGGATTTTAAGCTCTGCTGGTGGGATTGAAACGGAACCAGTCTCCCCTCCCCCCATATACGTGTCTCCAAACCCTCACTTTCTCTTGCACACACGCACACACACAAGCAAACACACACACACTTTGACATGAAGTTGTACTTTCACCAAAGCTGCAGGACATCCAAGCGTTCCATCACACTTAGTTGTTGTTGTTTGTGAAATCTCTGGCATCAATCATGCCATCATCCCACGTGGGTTGCAATGTGGCCAGAGAGCGAGGTGATGATGCTAAGTCCATCGCCTCCCAGTGCTGTGGAGAAGAGCAGGTGATGTGAGAAGCCATGAGGGAGGCTGCCCCACCCTCAGCCCTCTGACCATTTCCGGACTTGAAGCTGATTGGTGGAGCTGGCCGGTGGGGGGCGGGTGCGCAGGTCGTGTAGGCTATATAAGGGTGGTGAGTGGAGGGAGACCTGAGCATCCGTCCCTGACCTGAGCAAGGTTGCAGAGAGCGGAACGCCAGCGCACAAGTCTCGGGACCATGGCCCCTGGAGTAGTGCTGAAGGCTGCTTCAATGCCCTCGGGGGGTGAGTCTCATTTCAAGGTCCTTGGCAGATACAGAGGTTCTCAGCGGAATGCAGAAGGGGCTTTGTATGTGCCAGGGAAATCGTCAGACCGGCCACAGAACGAGCCCCAGCTGGACGAGGATTTGGCTGCAGGGCAAACAGAGCTGGCTGCCGGAGGGCAAGCTTCTCTGAGCTGGATGGAACCTTACGGCATCGGGGCTGGTCTGCAGAACCTGGGGAACGCCTGCTACATGAATGCAGCCCTCCAGTGTCTGACATACACCCCGCCACTCGCCAACTATCTGCTGTCGCAGGAGCACTCCCGCACGTGCCAGCGTCGTTCAGAGCTCTGCACGCTCTGTGCTCTGGAAAGTCACTTTACTTGGGCCCTACACAGTCCCGGCCACGTGATCCAGCCCTGTCAGGCATTGGCTGCTGGCTTTCACAGAAACCGCCAAGAAGATGCCCACGAGTTTCTGATGTTCGCGCTCGATGCCCTCAGGGCAGCAGGTCTGCCTGGCCTCAACTGCGAGGTGGGGCCCACTGAGGACCAGCCTCTAAGCCATCAGCTAGCTGGAGGCCGCTGGAGGTCTCGAGTCACATGTCTCCAGTGCCGAGGCACTTCAGACACATGGGACCCATACCTGGACATTGTGCTGGATATCCAGGCCGCCAAGGATGTGCAGGAAGCCTTGCGGCATTTGGTGAGCCCGGAAGAGCTGGACGGGGACAACGCCTATGATTGTGCTGCCTGCCTCAAGAAGACGCCTGCCTCCCGCACACTCACCTTGCACACGTGTGGGGATGTGCTCATCTTGGTCTTGAAACGCTTTTCTGACTTCACGCGTGACAAGATGGCGAAGCCCGTGCACTATCCTGACTGCTTGGACATGAGGCCTTACCTGTCTCGGCAGAATGGGGGGCCGCTGGAGTACAGGCTCTATGCTGTCCTTGTGCACGTGGGCTTGCGTCGTGACAGAGGGCATTACCTGTGCTACGTGAAAGCTGGCAACGGCCGCTGGTATCAGATGGATGACGCGAAGGTCACTGCCTGTGGCCTGACTTTGGCCTTGAAGCAAAGTGCCTACGTGCTTTTCTATGTGCGCAAGGGTGAATGGGATGGCGCCAATGGGCAAGTGCCACGGGGCCAGGGAGCGCCAGGCTCTGGGCCTCGAGAGAGACACGCAAGTACCCCAGGGGAGCCTGCAAAACATTCCAACCTGGAAGCGGAAGAAGACTGGCAGCACTTGGAGTGGAGAACGCAGGAACTCAGCTTAGATGAGTGGAAATCCCTGCAAGAGCAGCAGCGGCCCAAGGGCTCCTTCAACCTCAGGCGAGTGGAGCCCGGCCTGCCAAGCACTGCAGTCCTGATTCATCAGGCACGATCCAGCGTGCAGCCGACGAGCCATCCCGCACCACAGGAACGCTCCTGGCAGCGCAGCTCAGCTGGCACGCCAACGCATCAGCTGCCCGAGAATGCCAGCCAGCTCCCCGGGCTGGCAAGCAGAGGCAGAGCCAGAGCTCCCAAGAGGAAGAACAAACACGCAAAGAGGCCGCTCCTACAATTCTAGTCGCTTCCCTCCTGGCGGGAGCCTTTGCCGAGCCTTGCTTGGTGGTAGGGGAGTGCACATCCGCGGGGGTGGGCCAGCACCTGCAAGGAGATTGCGGGTGGCGATCTCATCCCTCAATAAAGGACATACTTTTCATGCGTGCATCAACAAGGAGAGACACTATCTTTCTCGGTTCATGCGTATGTTTACTGATGAATCAGTGGATAGAACACGCACACACACGCTCAGGCACACACACATGCACACACGCAACATTGGCTGGACCTACTTGGTCTGGAAAGGGCATCGCAAACACGTTGTGGGGCATACAGGCAGCGAGCCCCATGGCTCCATCACGGAAAGCCAGATGGAGCTGAGAATCTATAGGGAATCCTCAGCCAGCTCTTGTCTTTGGAAACAAGGGCTCCCCGTGCACCTAGGCCTTGGGGAACCCAAGATGACAAGTTGTGAGTGGGATGAGGGGAACTCAGTGGGGCAGGGGATTTGGGCCTTCATCAATGCGTCAATGAATCAATAAATTCATATTGAAAAAGGAAACCAAGCCTTGTCTTCTAAGTCAGAGTGATAATTAGGAGTTCACTGTGATCACTGATCGAGCAATTGATCGATGCTTTGATAGGTGGAAGGAAGGAAGGAAGGATGGATGGATGGATGGATGGATGGATGGATGGATGTATTCACCATTTCTCCGAGAGACAGAAAGAGAGTCAGAAATGAGAGAAAGGGGAGAGAGAGAGACAGAGAGAAGAATGGAGACACTGAGTCTCTCAGGTACACTGGTTCTCTCGCCCATTCCCATCACAAGCTGAAGCGCAGAGGCAGGCCCCGACGGCCGAGCCAGTAGCTTCTTCTGGGTGTCTTCGTTGGCGGCGGGGAGCCGAGTCTTTGGGCCATGCTTTACTGCATTCCCTGGCCACAAGCAGGGAGCTGGCCGGAAAGAGGATCAGCCCGAGCATAGACAGGCACCTGTGTGGGTAGCCGGCCATGCAAGACAGAGGGTGTGGCCTCAAATCCTATGAAGAGTGTTTTCAGCGTGAGGGGATTTTAAGCTCTGCTGGTGGGATTGAAACGGAACCAGTCTCCCCTCCCCCCATATACGTGTCTCCAAACCCTCACTTTCTCTTGCACACACGCACACACACAAGCAAACACACACACACTTTGACATGAAGTTGTACTTTCACCAAAGCTGCAGGACATCCAAGCGTTCCATCACACTTAGTTGTTGTTGTTTGTGAAATCTCTGGCATCAATCATGCCATCATCCCACGTGGGTTGCAATGTGGCCAGAGAGCGAGGTGATGATGCTAAGTCCATCGCCTCCCAGTGCTGTGGAGAAGAGCAGGTGATGTGAGAAGCCATGAGGGAGGCTGCCCCACCCTCAGCCCTCTGACCATTTCCGGACTTGAAGCTGATTGGTGGAGCTGGCCGGTGGGGGGCGGGTGCGCAGGTCGTGTAGGCTATATAAGGGTGGTGAGTGGAGGGAGACCTGAGCATCCGTCCCTGACCTGAGCAAGGTTGCAGAGAGCGGAACGCCAGCGCACAAGTCTCGGGACCATGGCCCCTGGAGTAGTGCTGAAGGCTGCTTCAATGCCCTCGGGGGGTGAGTCTCATTTCAAGGTCCTTGGCAGATACAGAGGTTCTCAGCGGAATGCAGAAGGGGCTTTGTATGTGCCAGGGAAATCGTCAGCCCGGCCACAGAACGAGCCCCAGCTGGACGAGGATTTGGCTGCAGGGCAAACAGAGCTGGCTGCCGGAGGGCAAGCTTCTCTGAGCTGGATGGAACCTTACGGCATCGGGGCTGGTCTGCAGAACCTGGGGAACGCCTGCTACATGAATGCAGCCCTCCAGTGTCTGACATACACCCCGCCACTCGCCAACTATCTGCTGTCGCAGGAGCACTCCCGCACGTGCCAGCGTCGTTCAGAGCTCTGCACGCTCTGTGCTCTGGAAAGTCACTTTACTTGGGCCCTACACAGTCCCGGCCACGTGATCCAGCCCTGTCAGGCATTGGCTGCTGGCTTTCACAGAAACCGCCAAGAAGATGCCCACGAGTTTCTGATGTTCGCGCTCGATGCCCTCAGGGCAGCAGGTCTGCCTGGCCTCAACTGCGAGGTGGGGCCCACTGAGGACCAGCCTCTAAGCCATCAGCTAGCTGGAGGCCGCTGGAGGTCTCGAGTCACATGTCTCCAGTGCCGAGGCACTTCAGACACATGGGACCCATACCTGGACATTGTGCTGGATATCCAGGCCGCCAAGGATGTGCAGGAAGCCTTGCGGCATTTGGTGAGCCCGGAAGAGCTGGACGGGGACAACGCCTATGATTGTGCTGCCTGCCTCAAGAAGACGCCTGCCTCCCGCACACTCACCTTGCACACGTGTGGGGATGTGCTCATCTTGGTCTTGAAACGCTTTTCTGACTTCACGCGTGACAAGATGGCGAAGCCCGTGCACTATCCTGACTGCTTGGACATGAGGCCTTACCTGTCTCGGCAGAATGGGGGGCCGCTGGAGTACAGGCTCTATGCTGTCCTTGTGCACGTGGGCTTGCGTCGTGACAGAGGGCATTACCTGTGCTACGTGAAAGCTGGCAACGGCCGCTGGTATCAGATGGATGACGCGAAGGTCACTGCCTGTGGCCTGACTTTGGCCTTGAAGCAAAGTGCCTACGTGCTTTTCTATGTGCGCAAGGGTGAATGGGATGGCGCCAATGGGCAAGTGCCACGGGGCCAGGGAGCGCCAGGCTCTGGGCCTCGAGAGAGACACGCAAGTACCCCAGGGGAGCCTGCAAAACATTCCAACCTGGAAGCGGAAGAAGACTGGCAGCACTTGGAGTGGAGAACGCAGGAACTCAGCTTAGATGAGTGGAAATCCCTGCAAGAGCAGCAGCGGCCCAAGGGCTCCTTCAACCTCAGGCGAGTGGAGCCCGGCCTGCCAAGCACTGCAGTCCTGATTCATCAGGCACGATCCAGCGTGCAGCCGACGAGCCATCCCGCACCACAGGAACGCTCCTGGCAGCGCAGCTCAGCTGGCACGCCAACGCATCAGCTGCCCGAGAATGCCAGCCAGCTCCCCGGGCTGGCAAGCAGAGGCAGAGCCAGAGCTCCCAAGAGGAAGAACAAACACGCAAAGAGGCCACTCCTACAATTCTAGTCGCTTCCCTCCTGGCGGGAGCCTTTGCCGAGCCTTGCTTGGTGGTAGGGGAGTGCACATCCGCGGGGGTGGGCCAGCACCTGCAAGGAGATTGCGGGTGGCGATCTCATCCCTCAATAAAGGACATACTTTTCATGCGTGCATCAACAAGGAGAGACACTATCTTTCTCGGTTCATGCGTATGTTTACTGATGAATCAGTGGATAGAACACGCACACACACGCTCAGGCACACACACATGCACACACGCAACATTGGCTGGACCTACTTGGTCTGGAAAGGGCATCGCAAACACGTTGTGGGGCATACAGGCAGCGAGCCCCATGGCTCCATCACGGAAAGCCAGATGGAGCTGAGAATCTATAGGGAATCCTCAGCCAGCTCTTGTCTTTGGAAACAAGGGCTCCCCGTGCACCTAGGCCTTGGGGAACCCAAGATGACAAGTTGTGAGTGGGATGAGGGGAACTCAGTGGGGCAGGGGATTTGGGCCTTCATCAATGCGTCAATGAATCAATAAATTCATATTGAAAAAGGAAACCAAGCCTTGTCTTCTAAGTCAGAGTGATAATTAGGAGTTCACTGTGATCACTGATCGAGCAATTGATCGATGCTTTGATAGGTGGAAGGAAGGAAGGATGGATGGATGGATGGATGTATTCACCATTTCTCCGAGAGACAGAAAGAGAGTCAGAAATGAGAGAAAGGGGAGAGAGAGAGACAGAGAGAAGAATGGAGACACTGAGTCTCTCAGGTACACTGGTTCTCTCGCCCATTCCCAACACAAGCTGAAGCGCAGAGGCAGGCCCCGACGGCCGAGCCAGTAGCTTCTTCTGGGTGTCTTCGTTGGCGGCGGGGAGCCGAGTCTTTGGGCCATGCTTTACTGCATTCCCTGGCCACAAGCAGGGAGCTGGCCGGAAAGAGGATCAGCCCGAGCAAAGACAGGCACCTGTGTGGGTAGCCGGCCATGCAAGACAGAGGGTGTGGCCTCAAATCCTATGAAGAGTGTTTTCAGCGTGAGGGGATTTTAAGCTCTGCTGGTGGGATTGAAACGGAACCAGTCTCCCCTCCCCCCATATACGTGTCTCCAAACCCTCACTTTCTCTTGCACACATGCACACACACAAGCAAACACACACACACTTTGACATGAAGTTGTACTTTCACCAAAGCTGCAGGACATCCAAGCGTTCCATCACACTTAGTTGTTGTTGTTTGTGAAATCTCTGGCATCAATCATGCCATCATCCCACGTGGGTTGCAATGTGGCCAGAGAGCGAGGTGATGATGCTAAGTCCATCGCCTCCCAGTGCTGTGGAGAAGAGCAGGTGATGTGAGAAGCCATGAGGGAGGCTGCCCCACCCTCAGCCCTCTGACCATTTCCGGACTTGAAGCTGATTGGTGGAGCTGGCCGGTGGGGGGCGGGTGCGCAGGTCGTGTAGGCTATATAAGGGTGGTGAGTGGAGGGAGACCTGAGCATCCGTCCCTGACCTGAGCAAGGTTGCAGAGAGCGGAACGCCAGCGCACAAGTCTCGGGACCATGGCCCCTGGAGTAGTGCTGAAGGCTGCTTCAATGCCCTCGGGGGGTGAGTCTCATTTCAAGGTCCTTGGCAGATACAGAGGTTCTCAGCGGAATGCAGAAGGGGCTTTGTATGTGCCAGGGAAATCGTCAGACCGGCCACAGAACGAGCCCCAGCTGGACGAGGATTTGGCTGCAGGGCAAACAGAGCTGGCTGCCGGAGGGCAAGCTTCTCTGAGCTGGATGGAACCTTACGGCATCGGGGCTGGTCTGCAGAACCTGGGGAACGCCTGCTACATGAATGCAGCCCTCCAGTGTCTGACATACACCCCGCCACTCGCCAACTATCTGCTGTCGCAGGAGCACTCCCGCACGTGCCAGCGTCGTTCAGAGCTCTGCACGCTCTGTGCTCTGGAAAGTCACTTTACTTGGGCCCTACACAGTCCCGGCCACGTGATCCAGCCCTGTCAGGCATTGGCTGCTGGCTTTCACAGAAACCGCCAAGAAGATGCCCACGAGTTTCTGATGTTCGCGCTCGATGCCCTCAGGGCAGCAGGTCTGCCTGGCCTCAACTGCGAGGTGGGGCCCACTGAGGACCAGCCTCTAAGCCATCAGCTAGCTGGAGGCCGCTGGAGGTCTCGAGTCACATGTCTCCAGTGCCGAGGCACTTCAGACACATGGGACCCATACCTGGACATTGTGCTGGATATCCAGGCCGCCAAGGATGTGCAGGAAGCCTTGCGGCATTTGGTGAGCCCGGAAGAGCTGGACGGGGACAACGCCTATGATTGTGCTGCCTGCCTCAAGAAGACGCCTGCCTCCCGCACACTCACCTTGCACACGTGTGGGGATGTGCTCATCTTGGTCTTGAAACGCTTTTCTGACTTCACGCGTGACAAGATGGCGAAGCCCGTGCACTATCCTGACTGCTTGGACATGAGGCCTTACCTGTCTCGGCAGAATGGGGGGCCGCTGGAGTACAGGCTCTATGCTGTCCTTGTGCACGTGGGCTTGCGTCGTGACAGAGGGCATTACCTGTGCTACGTGAAAGCTGGCAACGGCCGCTGGTATCAGATGGATGACGCGAAGGTCACTGCCTGTGGCCTGACTTTGGCCTTGAAGCAAAGTGCCTACGTGCTTTTCTATGTGCGCAAGGGTGAATGGGATGGCGCCAATGGGCAAGTGCCACGGGGCCAGGGAGCGCCAGGCTCTGGGCCTCGAGAGAGACACGCAAGTACCCCAGGGGAGCCTGCAAAACATTCCAACCTGGAAGCGGAAGAAGACTGGCAGCACTTGGAGTGGAGAACGCAGGAACTCAGCTTAGATGAGTGGAAATCCCTGCAAGAGCAGCAGCGGCCCAAGGGCTCCTTCAACCTCAGGCGAGTGGAGCCCGGCCTGCCAAGCACTGCAGTCCTGATTCATCAGGCACGATCCAGCGTGCAGCCGACGAGCCATCCCGCACCACAGGAACGCTCCTGGCAGCGCAGCTCAGCTGGCACGCCAACGCATCAGCTGCCCGAGAATGCCAGCCAGCTCCCCGGGCTGGCAAGCAGAGGCAGAGCCAGAGCTCCCAAGAGGAAGAACAAACACGCAAAGAGGCCGCTCCTACAATTCTAGTCGCTTCCCTCCTGGCGGGAGCCTTTGCCGAGCCTTGCTTGGTGGTAGGGGAGTGCACATCCGCGGGGGTGGGCCAGCACCTGCAAGGAGATTGCGGGTGGCGATCTCATCCCTCAATAAAGGACATACTTTTCATGCGTGCATCAACAAGGAGAGACACTATCTTTCTCGGTTCATGCGTATGTTTACTGATGAATCAGTGGATAGAACACGCACACACACGCTCAGGCACACACACATGCACACACGCAACATTGGCTGGACCTACTTGGTCTGGAAAGGGCATCGCAAACACGTTGTGGGGCATACAGGCAGCGAGCCCCATGGCTCCATCACGGAAAGCCAGATGGAGCTGAGAATCTATAGGGAATCCTCAGCCAGCTCTTGTCTTTGGAAACAAGGGCTCCCCGTGCACCTAGGCCTTGGGGAACCCAAGATGACAAGTTGTGAGTGGGATGAGGGGAACTCAGTGGGGCAGGGGATTTGGGCCTTCATCAATGCGTCAATGAATCAATAAATTCATATTGAAAAAGGAAACCAAGCCTTGTCTTCTAAGTCAGAGTGATAATTAGGAGTTCACTGTGATCACTGATCGAGCAATTGATCGATGCTTTGATAGGTGGAAGGAAGGAAGGATGGATGGATGGATGGATGTATTCACCATTTCTCCGAGAGACAGAAAGAGAGTCAGAAATGAGAGAAAGGGGAGAGAGAGAGACAGAGAGAAGAATGGAGACACTGAGTCTCTCAGGTACACTGGTTCTCTCGCCCATTCCCAACACAAGCTGAAGCGCAGAGGCAGGCCCCGACGGCCGAGCCAGTAGCTTCTTCTGGGTGTCTTCGTTGGCGGCGGGGAGCCGAGTCTTTGGGCCATGCTTTACTGCATTCCCTGGCCACAAGCAGGGAGCTGGCCGGAAAGAGGATCAGCCCGAGCAAAGACAGGCACCTGTGTGGGTAGCCGGCCATGCAAGACAGAGGGTGTGGCCTCAAATCCTATGAAGAGTGTTTTCAGCGTGAGGGGATTTTAAGCTCTGCTGGTGGGATTGAAACGGAACCAGTCTCCCCTCCCCCCATATACGTGTCTCCAAACCCTCACTTTCTCTTGCACACACGCACACACACAAGCAAACACACACACACTTTGACATGAAGTTGTACTTTCACCAAAGCTGCAGGACATCCAAGCGTTCCATCACACTTAGTTGTTGTTGTTTGTGAAATCTCTGGCATCAATCATGCCATCATCCCACGTGGGTTGCAATGTGGCCAGAGAGCGAGGTGATGATGCTAAGTCCATCGCCTCCCAGTGCTGTGGAGAAGAGCAGGTGATGTGAGAAGCCATGAGGGAGGCTGCCCCACCCTCAGCCCTCTGACCATTTCCGGACTTGAAGCTGATTGGTGGAGCTGGCCGGTGGGGGGCGGGTGCGCAGGTCGTGTAGGCTATATAAGGGTGGTGAGTGGAGGGAGACCTGAGCATCCGTCCCTGACCTGAGCAAGGTTGCAGAGAGCGGAACGCCAGCGCACAAGTCTCGGGACCATGGCCCCTGGAGTAGTGCTGAAGGCTGCTTCAATGCCCTCGGGGGGTGAGTCTCATTTCAAGGTCCTTGGCAGATACAGAGGTTCTCAGCGGAATGCAGAAGGGGCTTTGTATGTGCCAGGGAAATCGTCAGACCGGCCACAGAACGAGCCCCAGCTGGACGAGGATTTGGCTGCAGGGCAAACAGAGCTGGCTGCCGGAGGGCAAGCTTCTCTGAGCTGGATGGAACCTTACGGCATCGGGGCTGGTCTGCAGAACCTGGGGAACGCCTGCTACATGAATGCAGCCCTCCAGTGTCTGACATACACCCCGCCACTCGCCAACTATCTGCTGTCGCAGGAGCACTCCCGCACGTGCCAGCGTCGTTCAGAGCTCTGCACGCTCTGTGCTCTGGAAAGTCACTTTACTTGGGCCCTACACAGTCCCGGCCACGTGATCCAGCCCTGTCAGGCATTGGCTGCTGGCTTTCACAGAAACCGCCAAGAAGATGCCCACGAGTTTCTGATGTTCGCGCTCGATGCCCTCAGGGCAGCAGGTCTGCCTGGCCTCAACTGCGAGGTGGGGCCCACTGAGGACCAGCCTCTAAGCCATCAGCTAGCTGGAGGCCGCTGGAGGTCTCGAGTCACATGTCTCCAGTGCCGAGGCACTTCAGACACATGGGACCCATACCTGGACATTGTGCTGGATATCCAGGCCGCCAAGGATGTGCAGGAAGCCTTGCGGCATTTGGTGAGCCCGGAGGAGCTGGACGGGGACAACGCCTATGATTGTGCTGCCTGCCTCAAGAAGACGCCTGCCTCCCGCACACTCACCTTGCACACGTGTGGGGATGTGCTCATCTTGGTCTTGAAACGCTTTTCTGACTTCACGCGTGACAAGATGGCGAAGCCCGTGCACTATCCTGACTGCTTGGACATGAGGCCTTACCTGTCTCGGCAGAATGGGGGGCCGCTGGAGTACAGGCTCTATGCTGTCCTTGTGCACGTGGGCTTGCGTCGTGACAGAGGGCATTACCTGTGCTACGTGAAAGCTGGCAACGGCCGCTGGTATCAGATGGATGACGCGAAGGTCACTGCCTGTGGCCTGACTTTGGCCTTGAAGCAAAGTGCCTACGTGCTTTTCTATGTGCGCAAGGGTGAATGGGATGGCGCCAATGGGCAAGTGCCACGGGGCCAGGGAGCGCCAGGCTCTGGGCCTCGAGAGAGACACGCAAGTACCCCAGGGGAGCCTGCAAAACATTCCAACCTGGAAGCGGAAGAAGACTGGCAGCACTTGGAGTGGAGAACGCAGGAACTCAGCTTAGATGAGTGGAAATCCCTGCAAGAGCAGCAGCGGCCCAAGGGCTCCTTCAACCTCAGGCGAGTGGAGCCCGGCCTGCCAAGCACTGCAGTCCTGATTCATCAGGCACGATCCAGCGTGCAGCCGACGAGCCATCCCGCACCACAGGAACGCTCCTGGCAGCGCAGCTCAGCTGGCACGCCAACGCATCAGCTGCCCGAGAATGCCAGCCAGCTCCCCGGGCTGGCAAGCAGAGGCAGAGCCAGAGCTCCCAAGAGGAAGAACAAACACGCAAAGAGGCCGCTCCTACAATTCTAGTCGCTTCCCTCCTGGCGGGAGCCTTTGCCGAGCCTTGCTTGGTGGTAGGGGAGTGCACATCCGCGGGGGTGGGCCAGCACCTGCAAGGAGATTGCGGGTGGCGATCTCATCCCTCAATAAAGGACATACTTTTCATGCGTGCATCAACAAGGAGAGACACTATCTTTCTCGGTTCATGCGTATGTTTACTGATGAATCAGTGGATAGAACACGCACACACACGCTCAGGCACACACACATGCACACACGCAACATTGGCTGGACCTACTTGGTCTGGAAAGGGCATCGCAAACACGTTGTGGGGCATACAGGCAGCGAGCCCCATGGCTCCATCACGGAAAGCCAGATGGAGCTGAGAATCTATAGGGAATCCTCAGCCAGCTCTTGTCTTTGGAAACAAGGGCTCCCCGTGCACCTAGGCCTTGGGGAACCCAAGATGACAAGTTGTGAGTGGGATGAGGGGAACTCAGTGGGGCAGGGGATTTGGGCCTTCATCAATGCGTCAATGAATCAATAAATTCATATTGAAAAAGGAAACCAAGCCTTGTCTTCTAAGTCAGAGTGATAATTAGGAGTTCACTGTGATCACTGATCGAGCAATTGATCGATGCTTTGATAGGTGGAAGGAAGGAAGGAAGGATGGATGGATGGATGGATGGATGGATGGATGGATGTATTCACCATTTCTCCGAGAGACAGAAAGAGAGTCAGAAATGAGAGAAAGGGGAGAGAGAGAGACAGAGAGAAGAATGGAGACACTGAGTCTCTCAGGTACACTGGTTCTCTCGCCCATTCCCATCACAAGCTGAAGCGCAGAGGCAGGCCCCGACGGCCGAGCCAGTAGCTTCTTCTGGGTGTCTTCGTTGGCGGCGGGGAGCCGAGTCTTTGGGCCATGCTTTACTGCATTCCCTGGCCACAAGCAGGGAGCTGGCCGGAAAGAGGATCAGCCCGAGCATAGACAGGCACCTGTGTGGGTAGCCGGCCATGCAAGACAGAGGGTGTGGCCTCAAATCCTATGAAGAGTGTTTTCAGCGTGAGGGGATTTTAAGCTCTGCTGGTGGGATTGAAACGGAACCAGTCTCCCCTCCCCCCATATACGTGTCTCCAAACCCTCACTTTCTCTTGCACACACGCACACACACAAGCAAACACACACACACTTTGACATGAAGTTGTACTTTCACCAAAGCTGCAGGACATCCAAGCGTTCCATCACACTTAGTTGTTGTTGTTTGTGAAATCTCTGGCATCAATCATGCCATCATCCCACGTGGGTTGCAATGTGGCCAGAGAGCGAGGTGATGATGCTAAGTCCATCGCCTCCCAGTGCTGTGGAGAAGAGCAGGTGATGTGAGAAGCCATGAGGGAGGCTGCCCCACCCTCAGCCCTCTGACCATTTCCGGACTTGAAGCTGATTGGTGGAGCTGGCCGGTGGGGGGCGGGTGCGCAGGTCGTGTAGGCTATATAAGGGTGGTGAGTGGAGGGAGACCTGAGCATCCGTCCCTGACCTGAGCAAGGTTGCAGAGAGCGGAACGCCAGCGCACAAGTCTCGGGACCATGGCCCCTGGAGTAGTGCTGAAGGCTGCTTCAATGCCCTCGGGGGGTGAGTCTCATTTCAAGGTCCTTGGCAGATACAGAGGTTCTCAGCGGAATGCAGAAGGGGCTTTGTATGTGCCAGGGAAATCGTCAGCCCGGCCACAGAACGAGCCCCAGCTGGACGAGGATTTGGCTGCAGGGCAAACAGAGCTGGCTGCCGGAGGGCAAGCTTCTCTGAGCTGGATGGAACCTTACGGCATCGGGGCTGGTCTGCAGAACCTGGGGAACGCCTGCTACATGAATGCAGCCCTCCAGTGTCTGACATACACCCCGCCACTCGCCAACTATCTGCTGTCGCAGGAGCACTCCCGCACGTGCCAGCGTCGTTCAGAGCTCTGCACGCTCTGTGCTCTGGAAAGTCACTTTACTTGGGCCCTACACAGTCCCGGCCACGTGATCCAGCCCTGTCAGGCATTGGCTGCTGGCTTTCACAGAAACCGCCAAGAAGATGCCCACGAGTTTCTGATGTTCGCGCTCGATGCCCTCAGGGCAGCAGGTCTGCCTGGCCTCAACTGCGAGGTGGGGCCCACTGAGGACCAGCCTCTAAGCCATCAGCTAGCTGGAGGCCGCTGGAGGTCTCGAGTCACATGTCTCCAGTGCCGAGGCACTTCAGACACATGGGACCCATACCTGGACATTGTGCTGGATATCCAGGCCGCCAAGGATGTGCAGGAAGCCTTGCGGCATTTGGTGAGCCCGGAAGAGCTGGACGGGGACAACGCCTATGATTGTGCTGCCTGCCTCAAGAAGACGCCTGCCTCCCGCACACTCACCTTGCACACGTGTGGGGATGTGCTCATCTTGGTCTTGAAACGCTTTTCTGACTTCACGCGTGACAAGATGGCGAAGCCCGTGCACTATCCTGACTGCTTGGACATGAGGCCTTACCTGTCTCGGCAGAATGGGGGGCCGCTGGAGTACAGGCTCTATGCTGTCCTTGTGCACGTGGGCTTGCGTCGTGACAGAGGGCATTACCTGTGCTACGTGAAAGCTGGCAACGGCCGCTGGTATCAGATGGATGACGCGAAGGTCACTGCCTGTGGCCTGACTTTGGCCTTGAAGCAAAGTGCCTACGTGCTTTTCTATGTGCGCAAGGGTGAATGGGATGGCGCCAATGGGCAAGTGCCACGGGGCCAGGGAGCGCCAGGCTCTGGGCCTCGAGAGAGACACGCAAGTACCCCAGGGGAGCCTGCAAAACATTCCAACCTGGAAGCGGAAGAAGACTGGCAGCACTTGGAGTGGAGAACGCAGGAACTCAGCTTAGATGAGTGGAAATCCCTGCAAGAGCAGCAGCGGCCCAAGGGCTCCTTCAACCTCAGGCGAGTGGAGCCCGGCCTGCCAAGCACTGCAGTCCTGATTCATCAGGCACGATCCAGCGTGCAGCCGACGAGCCATCCCGCACCACAGGAACGCTCCTGGCAGCGCAGCTCAGCTGGCACGCCAACGCATCAGCTGCCCGAGAATGCCAGCCAGCTCCCCGGGCTGGCAAGCAGAGGCAGAGCCAGAGCTCCCAAGAGGAAGAACAAACACGCAAAGAGGCCGCTCCTACAATTCTAGTCGCTTCCCTCCTGGCGGGAGCCTTTGCCGAGCCTTGCTTGGTGGTAGGGGAGTGCACATCCGCGGGGGTGGGCCAGCACCTGCAAGGAGATTGCGGGTGGCGATCTCATCCCTCAATAAAGGACATACTTTTCATGCGTGCATCAACAAGGAGAGACACTATCTTTCTCGGTTCATGCGTATGTTTACTGATGAATCAGTGGATAGAACACGCACACACACGCTCAGGCACACACACATGCACACACGCAACATTGGCTGGACCTACTTGGTCTGGAAAGGGCATCGCAAACACGTTGTGGGGCATACAGGCAGCGAGCCCCATGGCTCCATCACGGAAAGCCAGATGGAGCTGAGAATCTATAGGGAATCCTCAGCCAGCTCTTGTCTTTGGAAACAAGGGCTCCCCGTGCACCTAGGCCTTGGGGAACCCAAGATGACAAGTTGTGAGTGGGATGAGGGGAACTCAGTGGGGCAGGGGATTTGGGCCTTCATCAATGCGTCAACGAATCAATAAATTCATATTGAAAAAGGAAACCAAGCCTTGTCTTCTAAGTCAGAGTGATAATTAGGAGTTCACTGTGATCACTGATCGAGCAATTGATCGATGCTTTGATAGGTGGAAGGAAGGAAGGATGGATGGATGGATGGATGTATTCACCATTTCTCCGAGAGACAGAAAGAGAGTCAGAAATGAGAGAAAGGGGAGAGAGAGAGACAGAGAGAAGAATGGAGACACTGAGTCTCTCAGGTACACTGGTTCTCTCGCCCATTCCCAACACAAGCTGAAGCGCAGAGGCAGGCTTCGACGGCCGAGCCAGTAGCTTCTTCTGGGTGTCTTCGTTGGCGGCGGGGAGCCGAGTCTTTGGGCCATGCTTTACTGCATTCCCTGGCCACAAGCAGGGAGCTGGCCGGAAAGAGGATCAGCCCGAGCAAAGACAGGCACCTGTGTGGGTAGCCGGCCATGCAAGACAGAGGGTGTGGCCTCAAATCCTATGAAGAGTGTTTTCAGCGTGAGGGGATTTTAAGCTCTGCTGGTGGGATTGAAACGGAACCAGTCTCCCCTCCCCCCATATACGTGTCTCCAAACCCTCACTTTCTCTTGCACACACGCACACACACAAGCAAACACACACACACTTTGACATGAAGTTGTACTTTCACCAAAGCTGCAGGACATCCAAGCGTTCCATCACACTTAGTTGTTGTTGTTTGTGAAATCTCTGGCATCAATCATGCCATCATCCCACGTGGGTTGCAATGTGGCCAGAGAGCGAGGTGATGATGCTAAGTCCATCGCCTCCCAGTGCTGTGGAGAAGAGCAGGTGATGTGAGAAGCCATGAGGGAGGCTGCCCCACCCTCAGCCCTCTGACCATTTCCGGACTTGAAGCTGATTGGTGGAGCTGGCCGGTGGGGGGCGGGTGCGCAGGTCGTGTAGGCTATATAAGGGTGGTGAGTGGAGGGAGACCTGAGCATCCGTCCCTGACCTGAGCAAGGTTGCAGAGAGCGGAACGCCAGCGCACAAGTCTCGGGACCATGGCCCCTGGAGTAGTGCTGAAGGCTGCTTCAATGCCCTCGGGGGGTGAGTCTCATTTCAAGGTCCTTGGCAGATACAGAGGTTCTCAGCGGAATGCAGAAGGGGCTTTGTATGTGCCAGGGAAATCGTCAGCCCGGCCACAGAACGAGCCCCAGCTGGACGAGGATTTGGCTGCAGGGCAAACAGAGCTGGCTGCCGGAGGGCAAGCTTCTCTGAGCTGGATGGAACCTTACGGCATCGGGGCTGGTCTGCAGAACCTGGGGAACGCCTGCTACATGAATGCAGCCCTCCAGTGTCTGACATACACCCCGCCACTCGCCAACTATCTGCTGTCGCAGGAGCACTCCCGCACGTGCCAGCGTCGTTCAGAGCTCTGCACGCTCTGTGCTCTGGAAAGTCACTTTACTTGGGCCCTACACAGTCCCGGCCACGTGATCCAGCCCTGTCAGGCATTGGCTGCTGGCTTTCACAGAAACCGCCAAGAAGATGCCCACGAGTTTCTGATGTTCGCGCTCGATGCCCTCAGGGCAGCAGGTCTGCCTGGCCTCAACTGCGAGGTGGGGCCCACTGAGGACCAGCCTCTAAGCCATCAGCTAGCTGGAGGCCGCTGGAGGTCTCGAGTCACATGTCTCCAGTGCCGAGGCACTTCAGACACATGGGACCCATACCTGGACATTGTGCTGGATATCCAGGCCGCCAAGGATGTGCAGGAAGCCTTGCGGCATTTGGTGAGCCCGGAAGAGCTGGACGGGGACAACGCCTATGATTGTGCTGCCTGCCTCAAGAAGACGCCTGCCTCCCGCACACTCACCTTGCACACGTGTGGGGATGTGCTCATCTTGGTCTTGAAACGCTTTTCTGACTTCACGCGTGACAAGATGGCGAAGCCCGTGCACTATCCTGACTGCTTGGACATGAGGCCTTACCTGTCTCGGCAGAATGGGGGGCCGCTGGAGTACAGGCTCTATGCTGTCCTTGTGCACGTGGGCTTGCGTCGTGACAGAGGGCATTACCTGTGCTACGTGAAAGCTGGCAACGGCCGCTGGTATCAGATGGATGACGCGAAGGTCACTGCCTGTGGCCTGACTTTGGCCTTGAAGCAAAGTGCCTACGTGCTTTTCTATGTGCGCAAGGGTGAATGGGATGGCGCCAATGGGCAAGTGCCACGGGGCCAGGGAGCGCCAGGCTCTGGGCCTCGAGAGAGACACGCAAGTACCCCAGGGGAGCCTGCAAAACATTCCAACCTGGAAGCGGAAGAAGACTGGCAGCACTTGGAGTGGAGAACGCAGGAACTCAGCTTAGATGAGTGGAAATCCCTGCAAGAGCAGCAGCGGCCCAAGGGCTCCTTCAACCTCAGGCGAGTGGAGCCCGGCCTGCCAAGCACTGCAGTCCTGATTCATCAGGCACGATCCAGCGTGCAGCCGACGAGCCATCCCGCACCACAGGAACGCTCCTGGCAGCGCAGCTCAGCTGGCACGCCAACGCATCAGCTGCCCGAGAATGCCAGCCAGCTCCCCGGGCTGGCAAGCAGAGGCAGAGCCAGAGCTCCCAAGAGGAAGAACAAACACGCAAAGAGGCCGCTCCTACAATTCTAGTCGCTTCCCTCCTGGCGGGAGCCTTTGCCGAGCCTTGCTTGGTGGTAGGGGAGTGCACATCCGCGGGGGTGGGCCAGCACCTGCAAGGAGATTGCGGGTGGCGATCTCATCCCTCAATAAAGGACATACTTTTCATGCGTGCATCAACAAGGAGAGACACTATCTTTCTCGGTTCATGCGTATGTTTACTGATGAATCAGTGGATAGAACACGCACACACACGCTCAGGCACACACACATGCACACACGCAACATTGGCTGGACCTACTTGGTCTGGAAAGGGCATCGCAAACACGTTGTGGGGCATACAGGCAGCGAGCCCCATGGCTCCATCACGGAAAGCCAGATGGAGCTGAGAATCTATAGGGAATCCTCAGCCAGCTCTTGTCTTTGGAAACAAGGGCTCCCCGTGCACCTAGGCCTTGGGGAACCCAAGATGACAAGTTGTGAGTGGGATGAGGGGAACTCAGTGGGGCAGGGGATTTGGGCCTTCATCAATGCGTCAATGAATCAATAAATTCATATTGAAAAAGGAAACCAAGCCTTGTCTTCTAAGTCAGAGTGATAATTAGGAGTTCACTGTGATCACTGATCGAGCAATTGATCGATGCTTTGATAGGTGGAAGGAAGGAAGGATGGATGGATGGATGGATGTATTCACCATTTCTCCGAGAGACAGAAAGAGAGTCAGAAATGAGAGAAAGGGGAGAGAGAGAGACAGAGAGAAGAATGGAGACACTGAGTCTCTCAGGTACACTGGTTCTCTCGCCCATTCCCAACACAAGCTGAAGCGCAGAGGCAGGCCCCGACGGCCGAGCCAGTAGCTTCTTCTGGGTGTCTTCGTTGGCGGCGGGGAGCCGAGTCTTTGGGCCATGCTTTACTGCATTCCCTGGCCACAAGCAGGGAGCTGGCCGGAAAGAGGATCAGCCCGAGCAAAGACAGGCACCTGTGTGGGTAGCCGGCCATGCAAGACAGAGGGTGTGGCCTCAAATCCTATGAAGAGTGTTTTCAGCGTGAGGGGATTTTAAGCTCTGCTGGTGGGATTGAAACGGAACCAGTCTCCCCTCCCCCCATATACGTGTCTCCAAACCCTCACTTTCTCTTGCACACACGCACACACACAAGCAAACACACACACACTTTGACATGAAGTTGTACTTTCACCAAAGCTGCAGGACATCCAAGCGTTCCATCACACTTAGTTGTTGTTGTTTGTGAAATCTCTGGCATCAATCATGCCATCATCCCACGTGGGTTGCAATGTGGCCAGAGAGCGAGGTGATGATGCTAAGTCCATCGCCTCCCAGTGCTGTGGAGAAGAGCAGGTGATGTGAGAAGCCATGAGGGAGGCTGCCCCACCCTCAGCCCTCTGACCATTTCCGGACTTGAAGCTGATTGGTGGAGCTGGCCGGTGGGGGGCGGGTGCGCAGGTCGTGTAGGCTATATAAGGGTGGTGAGTGGAGGGAGACCTGAGCATCCGTCCCTGACCTGAGCAAGGTTGCAGAGAGCGGAACGCCAGCGCACAAGTCTCGGGACCATGGCCCCTGGAGTAGTGCTGAAGGCTGCTTCAATGCCCTCGGGGGGTGAGTCTCATTTCAAGGTCCTTGGCAGATACAGAGGTTCTCAGCGGAATGCAGAAGGGGCTTTGTATGTGCCAGGGAAATCGTCAGCCCGGCCACAGAACGAGCCCCAGCTGGACGAGGATTTGGCTGCAGGGCAAACAGAGCTGGCTGCCGGAGGGCAAGCTTCTCTGAGCTGGATGGAACCTTACGGCATCGGGGCTGGTCTGCAGAACCTGGGGAACGCCTGCTACATGAATGCAGCCCTCCAGTGTCTGACATACACCCCGCCACTCGCCAACTATCTGCTGTCGCAGGAGCACTCCCGCACGTGCCAGCGTCGTTCAGAGCTCTGCACGCTCTGTGCTCTGGAAAGTCACTTTACTTGGGCCCTACACAGTCCCGGCCACGTGATCCAGCCCTGTCAGGCATTGGCTGCTGGCTTTCACAGAAACCGCCAAGAAGATGCCCACGAGTTTCTGATGTTCGCGCTCGATGCCCTCAGGGCAGCAGGTCTGCCTGGCCTCAACTGCGAGGTGGGGCCCACTGAGGACCAGCCTCTAAGCCATCAGCTAGCTGGAGGCCGCTGGAGGTCTCGAGTCACATGTCTCCAGTGCCGAGGCACTTCAGACACATGGGACCCATACCTGGACATTGTGCTGGATATCCAGGCCGCCAAGGATGTGCAGGAAGCCTTGCGGCATTTGGTGAGCCCGGAAGAGCTGGACGGGGACAACGCCTATGATTGTGCTGCCTGCCTCAAGAAGACGCCTGCCTCCCGCACACTCACCTTGCACACGTGTGGGGATGTGCTCATCTTGGTCTTGAAACGCTTTTCTGACTTCACGCGTGACAAGATGGCGAAGCCCGTGCACTATCCTGACTGCTTGGACATGAGGCCTTACCTGTCTCGGCAGAATGGGGGGCCGCTGGAGTACAGGCTCTATGCTGTCCTTGTGCACGTGGGCTTGCGTCGTGACAGAGGGCATTACCTGTGCTACGTGAAAGCTGGCAACGGCCGCTGGTATCAGATGGATGACGCGAAGGTCACTGCCTGTGGCCTGACTTTGGCCTTGAAGCAAAGTGCCTACGTGCTTTTCTATGTGCGCAAGGGTGAATGGGATGGCGCCAATGGGCAAGTGCCACGGGGCCAGGGAGCGCCAGGCTCTGGGCCTCGAGAGAGACACGCAAGTACCCCAGGGGAGCCTGCAAAACATTCCAACCTGGAAGCGGAAGAAGACTGGCAGCACTTGGAGTGGAGAACGCAGGAACTCAGCTTACATGAGTGGAAATCCCTGCAAGAGCAGCAGCGGCCCAAGGGCTCCTTCAACCTCAGGCGAGTGGAGCCCGGCCTGCCAAGCACTGCAGTCCTGATTCATCAGGCACGATCCAGCGTGCAGCCGACGAGCCATCCCGCACCACAGGAACGCTCCTGGCAGCGCAGCTCAGCTGGCACGCCAACGCATCAGCTGCCCGAGAATGCCAGCCAGCTCCCCGGGCTGGCAAGCAGAGGCAGAGCCAGAGCTCCCAAGAGGAAGAACAAACACGCAAAGAGGCCGCTCCTACAATTCTAGTCGCTTCCCTCCTGGCGGGAGCCTTTGCCGAGCCTTGCTTGGTGGTAGGGGAGTGCACATCCGCGGGGGTGGGCCAGCACCTGCAAGGAGATTGCGGGTGGCGATCTCATCCCTCAATAAAGGACATACTTTTCATGCGTGCATCAACAAGGAGAGACACTATCTTTCTCGGTTCATGCGTATGTTTACTGATGAATCAGTGGATAGAACACGCACACACACGCTCAGGCACACACACATGCACACACGCAACATTGGCTGGACCTACTTGGTCTGGAAAGGGCATCGCAAACACGTTGTGGGGCATACAGGCAGCGAGCCCCATGGCTCCATCACGGAAAGCCAGATGGAGCTGAGAATCTATAGGGAATCCTCAGCCAGCTCTTGTCTTTGGAAACAAGGGCTCCCCGTGCACCTAGGCCTTGGGGAACCCAAGATGACAAGTTGTGAGTGGGATGAGGGGAACTCAGTGGGGCAGGGGATTTGGGCCTTCATCAATGCGTCAATGAATCAATAAATTCATATTGAAAAAGGAAACCAAGCCTTGTCTTCTAAGTCAGAGTGATAATTAGGAGTTCACTGTGATCACTGATCGAGCAATTGATCGATGCTTTGATAGGTGGAAGGAAGGAAGGAAGGATGGATGGATGGATGGATGGATGGATGGATGTATTCACCATTTCTCCGAGAGACAGAAAGAGAGTCAGAAATGAGAGAAAGGGGAGAGAGAGAGACAGAGAGAAGAATGGAGACACTGAGTCTCTCAGGTACACTGGTTCTCTCGCCCATTCCCATCACAAGCTGAAGCGCAGAGGCAGGCCCCGACGGCCGAGCCAGTAGCTTCTTCTGGGTGTCTTCGTTGGCGGCGGGGAGCCGAGTCTTTGGGCCATGCTTTACTGCATTCCCTGGCCACAAGCAGGGAGCTGGCCGGAAAGAGGATCAGCCCGAGCAAAGACAGGCACCTGTGTGGGTAGCCGGCCATGCAAGACAGAGGGTGTGGCCTCAAATCCTATGAAGAGTGTTTTCAGCGTGAGGGGATTTTAAGCTCTGCTGGTGGGATTGAAACGGAACCAGTCTCCCCTCCCCCCATATACGTGTCTCCAAACCCTCACTTTCTCTTGCACACACGCACACACACAAGCAAACACACACACACTTTGACATGAAGTTGTACTTTCACCAAAGCTGCAGGACATCCAAGCGTTCCATCACACTTAGTTGTTGTTGTTTGTGAAATCTCTGGCATCAATCATGCCATCATCCCACGTGGGTTGCAATGTGGCCAGAGAGCGAGGTGATGATGCTAAGTCCATCGCCTCCCAGTGCTGTGGAGAAGAGCAGGTGATGTGAGAAGCCATGAGGGAGGCTGCCCCACCCTCAGCCCTCTGACCATTTCCGGACTTGAAGCTGATTGGTGGAGCTGGCCGGTGGGGGGCGGGTGCGCAGGTCGTGTAGGCTATATAAGGGTGGTGAGTGGAGGGAGACCTGAGCATCCGTCCCTGACCTGAGCAAGGTTGCAGAGAGCGGAACGCCAGCGCACAAGTCTCGGGACCATGGCCCCTGGAGTAGTGCTGAAGGCTGCTTCAATGCCCTCGGGGGGTGAGTCTCATTTCAAGGTCCTTGGCAGATACAGAGGTTCTCAGCGGAATGCAGAAGGGGCTTTGTATGTGCCAGGGAAATCGTCAGCCCGGCCACAGAACGAGCCCCAGCTGGACGAGGATTTGGCTGCAGGGCAAACAGAGCTGGCTGCCGGAGGGCAAGCTTCTCTGAGCTGGATGGAACCTTACGGCATCGGGGCTGGTCTGCAGAACCTGGGGAACGCCTGCTACATGAATGCAGCCCTCCAGTGTCTGACATACACCCCGCCACTCGCCAACTATCTGCTGTCGCAGGAGCACTCCCGCACGTGCCAGCGTCGTTCAGAGCTCTGCACGCTCTGTGCTCTGGAAAGTCACTTTACTTGGGCCCTACACAGTCCCGGCCACGTGATCCAGCCCTGTCAGGCATTGGCTGCTGGCTTTCACAGAAACCGCCAAGAAGATGCCCACGAGTTTCTGATGTTCGCGCTCGATGCCCTCAGGGCAGCAGGTCTGCCTGGCCTCAACTGCGAGGTGGGGCCCACTGAGGACCAGCCTCTAAGCCATCAGCTAGCTGGAGGCCGCTGGAGGTCTCGAGTCACATGTCTCCAGTGCCGAGGCACTTCAGACACATGGGACCCATACCTGGACATTGTGCTGGATATCCAGGCCGCCAAGGATGTGCAGGAAGCCTTGCGGCATTTGGTGAGCCCGGAAGAGCTGGACGGGGACAACGCCTATGATTGTGCTGCCTGCCTCAAGAAGACGCCTGCCTCCCGCACACTCACCTTGCACACGTGTGGGGATGTGCTCATCTTGGTCTTGAAACGCTTTTCTGACTTCACGCGTGACAAGATGGCGAAGCCCGTGCACTATCCTGACTGCTTGGACATGAGGCCTTACCTGTCTCGGCAGAATGGGGGGCCGCTGGAGTACAGGCTCTATGCTGTCCTTGTGCACGTGGGCTTGCGTCGTGACAGAGGGCATTACCTGTGCTACGTGAAAGCTGGCAACGGCCGCTGGTATCAGATGGATGACGCGAAGGTCACTGCCTGTGGCCTGACTTTGGCCTTGAAGCAAAGTGCCTACGTGCTTTTCTATGTGCGCAAGGGTGAATGGGATGGCGCCAATGGGCAAGTGCCACGGGGCCAGGGAGCGCCAGGCTCTGGGCCTCGAGAGAGACACGCAAGTACCCCAGGGGAGCCTGCAAAACATTCCAACCTGGAAGCGGAAGAAGACTGGCAGCACTTGGAGTGGAGAACGCAGGAACTCAGCTTACATGAGTGGAAATCCCTGCAAGAGCAGCAGCGGCCCAAGGGCTCCTTCAACCTCAGGCGAGTGGAGCCCGGCCTGCCAAGCACTGCAGTCCTGATTCATCAGGCACGATCCAGCGTGCAGCCGACGAGCCATCCCGCACCACAGGAACGCTCCTGGCAGCGCAGCTCAGCTGGCACGCCAACGCATCAGCTGCCCGAGAATGCCAGCCAGCTCCCCGGGCTGGCAAGCAGAGGCAGAGCCAGAGCTCCCAAGAGGAAGAACAAACACGCAAAGAGGCCACTCCTACAATTCTAGTCGCTTCCCTCCTGGCGGGAGCCTTTGCCGAGCCTTGCTTGGTGGTAGGGGAGTGCACATCCGCGGGGGTGGGCCAGCACCTGCAAGGAGATTGCGGGTGGCGATCTCATCCCTCAATAAAGGACATACTTTTCATGCGTGCATCAACAAGGAGAGACACTATCTTTCTCGGTTCATGCGTATGTTTACTGATGAATCAGTGGATAGAACACGCACACACACGCTCAGGCACACACACATGCACACACGCAACATTGGCTGGACCTACTTGGTCTGGAAAGGGCATCGCAAACACGTTGTGGGGCATACAGGCAGCGAGCCCCATGGCTCCATCACGGAAAGCCAGATGGAGCTGAGAATCTATAGGGAATCCTCAGCCAGCTCTTGTCTTTGGAAACAAGGGCTCCCCGTGCACCTAGGCCTTGGGGAACCCAAGATGACAAGTTGTGAGTGGGATGAGGGGAACTCAGTGGGGCAGGGGATTTGGGCCTTCATCAATGCGTCAATGAATCAATAAATTCATATTGAAAAAGGAAACCAAGCCTTGTCTTCTAAGTCAGAGTGATAATTAGGAGTTCACTGTGATCACTGATCGAGCAATTGATCGATGCTTTGATAGGTGGAAGGAAGGAAGGATGGATGGATGGATGGATGTATTCACCATTTCTCCGAGAGACAGAAAGAGAGTCAGAAATGAGAGAAAGGGGAGAGAGAGAGACAGAGAGAAGAATGGAGACACTGAGTCTCTCAGGTACACTGGTTCTCTCGCCCATTCCCAACACAAGCTGAAGCGCAGAGGCAGGCCCCGACGGCCGAGCCAGTAGCTTCTTCTGGGTGTCTTCGTTGGCGGCGGGGAGCCGAGTCTTTGGGCCATGCTTTACTGCATTCCCTGGCCACAAGCAGGGAGCTGGCCGGAAAGAGGATCAGCCCGAGCAAAGACAGGCACCTGTGTGGGTAGCCGGCCATGCAAGACAGAGGGTGTGGCCTCAAATCCTATGAAGAGTGTTTTCAGCGTGAGGGGATTTTAAGCTCTGCTGGTGGGATTGAAACGGAACCAGTCTCCCCTCCCCCCATATACGTGTCTCCAAACCCTCACTTTCTCTTGCACACACGCACACACACAAGCAAACACACACACACTTTGACATGAAGTTGTACTTTCACCAAAGCTGCAGGACATCCAAGCGTTCCATCACACTTAGTTGTTGTTGTTTGTGAAATCTCTGGCATCAATCATGCCATCATCCCACGTGGGTTGCAATGTGGCCAGAGAGCGAGGTGATGATGCTAAGTCCATCGCCTCCCAGTGCTGTGGAGAAGAGCAGGTGATGTGAGAAGCCATGAGGGAGGCTGCCCCACCCTCAGCCCTCTGACCATTTCCGGACTTGAAGCTGATTGGTGGAGCTGGCCGGTGGGGGGCGGGTGCGCAGGTCGTGTAGGCTATATAAGGGTGGTGAGTGGAGGGAGACCTGAGCATCCGTCCCTGACCTGAGCAAGGTTGCAGAGAGCGGAACGCCAGCGCACAAGTCTCGGGACCATGGCCCCTGGAGTAGTGCTGAAGGCTGCTTCAATGCCCTCGGGGGGTGAGTCTCATTTCAAGGTCCTTGGCAGATACAGAGGTTCTCAGCGGAATGCAGAAGGGGCTTTGTATGTGCCAGGGAAATCGTCAGCCCGGCCACAGAACGAGCCCCAGCTGGACGAGGATTTGGCTGCAGGGCAAACAGAGCTGGCTGCCGGAGGGCAAGCTTCTCTGAGCTGGATGGAACCTTACGGCATCGGGGCTGGTCTGCAGAACCTGGGGAACGCCTGCTACATGAATGCAGCCCTCCAGTGTCTGACATACACCCCGCCACTCGCCAACTATCTGCTGTCGCAGGAGCACTCCCGCACGTGCCAGCGTCGTTCAGAGCTCTGCACGCTCTGTGCTCTGGAAAGTCACTTTACTTGGGCCCTACACAGTCCCGGCCACGTGATCCAGCCCTGTCAGGCATTGGCTGCTGGCTTTCACAGAAACCGCCAAGAAGATGCCCACGAGTTTCTGATGTTCGCGCTCGATGCCCTCAGGGCAGCAGGTCTGCCTGGCCTCAACTGCGAGGTGGGGCCCACTGAGGACCAGCCTCTAAGCCATCAGCTAGCTGGAGGCCGCTGGAGGTCTCGAGTCACATGTCTCCAGTGCCGAGGCACTTCAGACACATGGGACCCATACCTGGACATTGTGCTGGATATCCAGGCCGCCAAGGATGTGCAGGAAGCCTTGCGGCATTTGGTGAGCCCGGAGGAGCTGGACGGGGACAACGCCTATGATTGTGCTGCCTGCCTCAAGAAGACGCCTGCCTCCCGCACACTCACCTTGCACACGTGTGGGGATGTGCTCATCTTGGTCTTGAAACGCTTTTCTGACTTCACGCGTGACAAGATGGCGAAGCCCGTGCACTATCCTGACTGCTTGGACATGAGGCCTTACCTGTCTCGGCAGAATGGGGGGCCGCTGGAGTACAGGCTCTATGCTGTCCTTGTGCACGTGGGCTTGCGTCGTGACAGAGGGCATTACCTGTGCTACGTGAAAGCTGGCAACGGCCGCTGGTATCAGATGGATGACGCGAAGGTCACTGCCTGTGGCCTGACTTTGGCCTTGAAGCAAAGTGCCTACGTGCTTTTCTATGTGCGCAAGGGTGAATGGGATGGCGCCAATGGGCAAGTGCCACGGGGCCAGGGAGCGCCAGGCTCTGGGCCTCGAGAGAGACACGCAAGTACCCCAGGGGAGCCTGCAAAACATTCCAACCTGGAAGCGGAAGAAGACTGGCAGCACTTGGAGTGGAGAACGCAGGAACTCAGCTTAGATGAGTGGAAATCCCTGCAAGAGCAGCAGCGGCCCAAGGGCTCCTTCAACCTCAGGCGAGTGGAGCCCGGCCTGCCAAGCACTGCAGTCCTGATTCATCAGGCACGATCCAGCGTGCAGCCGACGAGCCATCCCGCACCACAGGAACGCTCCTGGCAGCGCAGCTCAGCTGGCACGCCAACGCATCAGCTGCCCGAGAATGCCAGCCAGCTCCCCGGGCTGGCAAGCAGAGGCAGAGCCAGAGCTCCCAAGAGGAAGAACAAACACGCAAAGAGGCCGCTCCTACAATTCTAGTCGCTTCCCTCCTGGCGGGAGCCTTTGCCGAGCCTTGCTTGGTGGTAGGGGAGTGCACATCCGCGGGGGTGGGCCAGCACCTGCAAGGAGATTGCGGGTGGCGATCTCATCCCTCAATAAAGGACATACTTTTCATGCGTGCATCAACAAGGAGAGACACTATCTTTCTCGGTTCATGCGTATGTTTACTGATGAATCAGTGGATAGAACACGCACACACACGCTCAGGCACACACACATGCACACACGCAACATTGGCTGGACCTACTTGGTCTGGAAAGGGCATCGCAAACACGTTGTGGGGCATACAGGCAGCGAGCCCCATGGCTCCATCACGGAAAGCCAGATGGAGCTGAGAATCTATAGGGAATCCTCAGCCAGCTCTTGTCTTTGGAAACAAGGGCTCCCCGTGCACCTAGGCCTTGGGGAACCCAAGATGACAAGTTGTGAGTGGGATGAGGGGAACTCAGTGGGGCAGGGGATTTGGGCCTTCATCAATGCGTCAATGAATCAATAAATTCATATTGAAAAAGGAAACCAAGCCTTGTCTTCTAAGTCAGAGTGATAATTAGGAGTTCACTGTGATCACTGATCGAGCAATTGATCGATGCTTTGATAGGTGGAAGGAAGGAAGGATGGATGGATGGATGGATGTATTCACCATTTCTCCGAGAGACAGAAAGAGAGTCAGAAATGAGAGAAAGGGGAGAGAGAGAGACAGAGAGAAGAATGGAGACACTGAGTCTCTCAGGTACACTGGTTCTCTCGCCCATTCCCAACACAAGCTGAAGCGCAGAGGCAGGCCCCGACGGCCGAGCCAGTAGCTTCTTCTGGGTGTCTTCGTTGGCGGCGGGGAGCCGAGTCTTTGGGCCATGCTTTACTGCATTCCCTGGCCACAAGCAGGGAGCTGGCCGGAAAGAGGATCAGCCCGAGCAAAGACAGGCACCTGTGTGGGTAGCCGGCCATGCAAGACAGAGGGTGTGGCCTCAAATCCTATGAAGAGTGTTTTCAGCGTGAGGGGATTTTAAGCTCTGCTGGTGGGATTGAAACGGAACCAGTCTCCCCTCCCCCCATATACGTGTCTCCAAACCCTCACTTTCTCTTGCACACACGCACACACACAAGCAAACACACACACACTTTGACATGAAGTTGTACTTTCACCAAAGCTGCAGGACATCCAAGCGTTCCATCACACTTAGTTGTTGTTGTTTGTGAAATCTCTGGCATCAATCATGCCATCATCCCACGTGGGTTGCAATGTGGCCAGAGAGCGAGGTGATGATGCTAAGTCCATCGCCTCCCAGTGCTGTGGAGAAGAGCAGGTGATGTGAGAAGCCATGAGGGAGGCTGCCCCACCCTCAGCCCTCTGACCATTTCCGGACTTGAAGCTGATTGGTGGAGCTGGCCGGTGGGGGGCGGGTGCGCAGGTCGTGTAGGCTATATAAGGGTGGTGAGTGGAGGGAGACCTGAGCATCCGTCCCTGACCTGAGCAAGGTTGCAGAGAGCGGAACGCCAGCGCACAAGTCTCGGGACCATGGCCCCTGGAGTAGTGCTGAAGGCTGCTTCAATGCCCTCGGGGGGTGAGTCTCATTTCAAGGTCCTTGGCAGATACAGAGGTTCTCAGCGGAATGCAGAAGGGGCTTTGTATGTGCCAGGGAAATCGTCAGCCCGGCCACAGAACGAGCCCCAGCTGGACGAGGATTTGGCTGCAGGGCAAACAGAGCTGGCTGCCGGAGGGCAAGCTTCTCTGAGCTGGATGGAACCTTACGGCATCGGGGCTGGTCTGCAGAACCTGGGGAACGCCTGCTACATGAATGCAGCCCTCCAGTGTCTGACATACACCCCGCCACTCGCCAACTATCTGCTGTCGCAGGAGCACTCCCGCACGTGCCAGCGTCGTTCAGAGCTCTGCACGCTCTGTGCTCTGGAAAGTCACTTTACTTGGGCCCTACACAGTCCCGGCCACGTGATCCAGCCCTGTCAGGCATTGGCTGCTGGCTTTCACAGAAACCGCCAAGAAGATGCCCACGAGTTTCTGATGTTCGCGCTCGATGCCCTCAGGGCAGCAGGTCTGCCTGGCCTCAACTGCGAGGTGGGGCCCACTGAGGACCAGCCTCTAAGCCATCAGCTAGCTGGAGGCCGCTGGAGGTCTCGAGTCACATGTCTCCAGTGCCGAGGCACTTCAGACACATGGGACCCATACCTGGACATTGTGCTGGATATCCAGGCCGCCAAGGATGTGCAGGAAGCCTTGCGGCATTTGGTGAGCCCGGAAGAGCTGGACGGGGACAACGCCTATGATTGTGCTGCCTGCCTCAAGAAGACGCCTGCCTCCCGCACACTCACCTTGCACACGTGTGGGGATGTGCTCATCTTGGTCTTGAAACGCTTTTCTGACTTCACGCGTGACAAGATGGCGAAGCCCGTGCACTATCCTGACTGCTTGGACATGAGGCCTTACCTGTCTCGGCAGAATGGGGGGCCGCTGGAGTACAGGCTCTATGCTGTCCTTGTGCACGTGGGCTTGCGTCGTGACAGAGGGCATTACCTGTGCTACGTGAAAGCTGGCAACGGCCGCTGGTATCAGATGGATGACGCGAAGGTCACTGCCTGTGGCCTGACTTTGGCCTTGAAGCAAAGTGCCTACGTGCTTTTCTATGTGCGCAAGGGTGAATGGGATGGCGCCAATGGGCAAGTGCCACGGGGCCAGGGAGCGCCAGGCTCTGGGCCTCGAGAGAGACACGCAAGTACCCCAGGGGAGCCTGCAAAACATTCCAACCTGGAAGCGGAAGAAGACTGGCAGCACTTGGAGTGGAGAACGCAGGAACTCAGCTTACATGAGTGGAAATCCCTGCAAGAGCAGCAGCGGCCCAAGGGCTCCTTCAACCTCAGGCGAGTGGAGCCCGGCCTGCCAAGCACTGCAGTCCTGATTCATCAGGCACGATCCAGCGTGCAGCCGACGAGCCATCCCGCACCACAGGAACGCTCCTGGCAGCGCAGCTCAGCTGGCACGCCAACGCATCAGCTGCCCGAGAATGCCAGCCAGCTCCCCGGGCTGGCAAGCAGAGGCAGAGCCAGAGCTCCCAAGAGGAAGAACAAACACGCAAAGAGGCCGCTCCTACAATTCTAGTCGCTTCCCTCCTGGCGGGAGCCTTTGCCGAGCCTTGCTTGGTGGTAGGGGAGTGCACATCCGCGGGGGTGGGCCAGCACCTGCAAGGAGATTGCGGGTGGCGATCTCATCCCTCAATAAAGGACATACTTTTCATGCGTGCATCAACAAGGAGAGACACTATCTTTCTCGGTTCATGCGTATGTTTACTGATGAATCAGTGGATAGAACACGCACACACACGCTCAGGCACACACACATGCACACACGCAACATTGGCTGGACCTACTTGGTCTGGAAAGGGCATCGCAAACACGTTGTGGGGCATACAGGCAGCGAGCCCCATGGCTCCATCACGGAAAGCCAGATGGAGCTGAGAATCTATAGGGAATCCTCAGCCAGCTCTTGTCTTTGGAAACAAGGGCTCCCCGTGCACCTAGGCCTTGGGGAACCCAAGATGACAAGTTGTGAGTGGGATGAGGGGAACTCAGTGGGGCAGGGGATTTGGGCCTTCATCAATGCGTCAATGAATCAATAAATTCATATTGAAAAAGGAAACCAAGCCTTGTCTTCTAAGTCAGAGTGATAATTAGGAGTTCACTGTGATCACTGATCGAGCAATTGATCGATGCTTTGATAGGTGGAAGGAAGGAAGGATGGATGGATGGATGGATGTATTCACCATTTCTCCGAGAGACAGAAAGAGAGTCAGAAATGAGAGAAAGGGGAGAGAGAGAGACAGAGAGAAGAATGGAGACACTGAGTCTCTCAGGTACACTGGTTCTCTCGCCCATTCCCAACACAAGCTGAAGCGCAGAGGCAGGCCCCGACGGCCGAGCCAGTAGCTTCTTCTGGGTGTCTTCGTTGGCGGCGGGGAGCCGAGTCTTTGGGCCATGCTTTACTGCATTCCCTGGCCACAAGCAGGGAGCTGGCCGGAAAGAGGATCAGCCCGAGCAAAGACAGGCACCTGTGTGGGTAGCCGGCCATGCAAGACAGAGGGTGTGGCCTCAAATCCTATGAAGAGTGTTTTCAGCGTGAGGGGATTTTAAGCTCTGCTGGTGGGATTGAAACGGAACCAGTCTCCCCTCCCCCCATATACGTGTCTCCAAACCCTCACTTTCTCTTGCACACACGCACACACACAAGCAAACACACACACACTTTGACATGAAGTTGTACTTTCACCAAAGCTGCAGGACATCCAAGCGTTCCATCACACTTAGTTGTTGTTGTTTGTGAAATCTCTGGCATCAATCATGCCATCATCCCACGTGGGTTGCAATGTGGCCAGAGAGCGAGGTGATGATGCTAAGTCCATCGCCTCCCAGTGCTGTGGAGAAGAGCAGGTGATGTGAGAAGCCATGAGGGAGGCTGCCCCACCCTCAGCCCTCTGACCATTTCCGGACTTGAAGCTGATTGGTGGAGCTGGCCGGTGGGGGGCGGGTGCGCAGGTCGTGTAGGCTATATAAGGGTGGTGAGTGGAGGGAGACCTGAGCATCCGTCCCTGACCTGAGCAAGGTTGCAGAGAGCGGAACGCCAGCGCACAAGTCTCGGGACCATGGCCCCTGGAGTAGTGCTGAAGGCTGCTTCAATGCCCTCGGGGGGTGAGTCTCATTTCAAGGTCCTTGGCAGATACAGAGGTTCTCAGCGGAATGCAGAAGGGGCTTTGTATGTGCCAGGGAAATCGTCAGCCCGGCCACAGAACGAGCCCCAGCTGGACGAGGATTTGGCTGCAGGGCAAACAGAGCTGGCTGCCGGAGGGCAAGCTTCTCTGAGCTGGATGGAACCTTACGGCATCGGGGCTGGTCTGCAGAACCTGGGGAACGCCTGCTACATGAATGCAGCCCTCCAGTGTCTGACATACACCCCGCCACTCGCCAACTATCTGCTGTCGCAGGAGCACTCCCGCACGTGCCAGCGTCGTTCAGAGCTCTGCACGCTCTGTGCTCTGGAAAGTCACTTTACTTGGGCCCTACACAGTCCCGGCCACGTGATCCAGCCCTGTCAGGCATTGGCTGCTGGCTTTCACAGAAACCGCCAAGAAGATGCCCACGAGTTTCTGATGTTCGCGCTCGATGCCCTCAGGGCAGCAGGTCTGCCTGGCCTCAACTGCGAGGTGGGGCCCACTGAGGACCAGCCTCTAAGCCATCAGCTAGCTGGAGGCCGCTGGAGGTCTCGAGTCACATGTCTCCAGTGCCGAGGCACTTCAGACACATGGGACCCATACCTGGACATTGTGCTGGATATCCAGGCCGCCAAGGATGTGCAGGAAGCCTTGCGGCATTTGGTGAGCCCGGAAGAGCTGGACGGGGACAACGCCTATGATTGTGCTGCCTGCCTCAAGAAGACGCCTGCCTCCCGCACACTCACCTTGCACACGTGTGGGGATGTGCTCATCTTGGTCTTGAAACGCTTTTCTGACTTCACGCGTGACAAGATGGCGAAGCCCGTGCACTATCCTGACTGCTTGGACATGAGGCCTTACCTGTCTCGGCAGAATGGGGGGCCGCTGGAGTACAGGCTCTATGCTGTCCTTGTGCACGTGGGCTTGCGTCGTGACAGAGGGCATTACCTGTGCTACGTGAAAGCTGGCAACGGCCGCTGGTATCAGATGGATGACGCGAAGGTCACTGCCTGTGGCCTGACTTTGGCCTTGAAGCAAAGTGCCTACGTGCTTTTCTATGTGCGCAAGGGTGAATGGGATGGCGCCAATGGGCAAGTGCCACGGGGCCAGGGAGCGCCAGGCTCTGGGCCTCGAGAGAGACACGCAAGTACCCCAGGGGAGCCTGCAAAACATTCCAACCTGGAAGCGGAAGAAGACTGGCAGCACTTGGAGTGGAGAACGCAGGAACTCAGCTTAGATGAGTGGAAATCCCTGCAAGAGCAGCAGCGGCCCAAGGGCTCCTTCAACCTCAGGCGAGTGGAGCCCGGCCTGCCAAGCACTGCAGTCCTGATTCATCAGGCACGATCCAGCGTGCAGCCGACGAGCCATCCCGCACCACAGGAACGCTCCTGGCAGCGCAGCTCAGCTGGCACGCCAACGCATCAGCTGCCCGAGAATGCCAGCCAGCTCCCCGGGCTGGCAAGCAGAGGCAGAGCCAGAGCTCCCAAGAGGAAGAACAAACACGCAAAGAGGCCGCTCCTACAATTCTAGTCGCTTCCCTCCTGGCGGGAGCCTTTGCCGAGCCTTGCTTGGTGGTAGGGGAGTGCACATCCGCGGGGGTGGGCCAGCACCTGCAAGGAGATTGCGGGTGGCGATCTCATCCCTCAATAAAGGACATACTTTTCATGCGTGCATCAACAAGGAGAGACACTATCTTTCTCGGTTCATGCGTATGTTTACTGATGAATCAGTGGATAGAACACGCACACACACGCTCAGGCACACACACATGCACACACGCAACATTGGCTGGACCTACTTGGTCTGGAAAGGGCATCGCAAACACGTTGTGGGGCATACAGGCAGCGAGCCCCATGGCTCCATCACGGAAAGCCAGATGGAGCTGAGAATCTATAGGGAATCCTCAGCCAGCTCTTGTCTTTGGAAACAAGGGCTCCCCGTGCACCTAGGCCTTGGGGAACCCAAGATGACAAGTTGTGAGTGGGATGAGGGGAACTCAGTGGGGCAGGGGATTTGGGCCTTCATCAATGCGTCAATGAATCAATAAATTCATATTGAAAAAGGAAACCAAGCCTTGTCTTCTAAGTCAGAGTGATAATTAGGAGTTCACTGTGATCACTGATCGAGCAATTGATCGATGCTTTGATAGGTGGAAGGAAGGAAGGAAGGATGGATGGATGGATGGATGGATGGATGGATGTATTCACCATTTCTCCGAGAGACAGAAAGAGAGTCAGAAATGAGAGAAAGGGGAGAGAGAGAGACAGAGAGAAGAATGGAGACACTGAGTCTCTCAGGTACACTGGTTCTCTCGCCCATTCCCATCACAAGCTGAAGCGCAGAGGCAGGCCCCGACGGCCGAGCCAGTAGCTTCTTCTGGGTGTCTTCGTTGGCGGCGGGGAGCCGAGTCTTTGGGCCATGCTTTACTGCATTCCCTGGCCACAAGCAGGGAGCTGGCCGGAAAGAGGATCAGCCCGAGCATAGACAGGCACCTGTGTGGGTAGCCGGCCATGCAAGACAGAGGGTGTGGCCTCAAATCCTATGAAGAGTGTTTTCAGCGTGAGGGGATTTTAAGCTCTGCTGGTGGGATTGAAACGGAACCAGTCTCCCCTCCCCCCATATACGTGTCTCCAAACCCTCACTTTCTCTTGCACACACGCACACACACAAGCAAACACACACACACTTTGACATGAAGTTGTACTTTCACCAAAGCTGCAGGACATCCAAGCGTTCCATCACACTTAGTTGTTGTTGTTTGTGAAATCTCTGGCATCAATCATGCCATCATCCCACGTGGGTTGCAATGTGGCCAGAGAGCGAGGTGATGATGCTAAGTCCATCGCCTCCCAGTGCTGTGGAGAAGAGCAGGTGATGTGAGAAGCCATGAGGGAGGCTGCCCCACCCTCAGCCCTCTGACCATTTCCGGACTTGAAGCTGATTGGTGGAGCTGGCCGGTGGGGGGCGGGTGCGCAGGTCGTGTAGGCTATATAAGGGTGGTGAGTGGAGGGAGACCTGAGCATCCGTCCCTGACCTGAGCAAGGTTGCAGAGAGCGGAACGCCAGCGCACAAGTCTCGGGACCATGGCCCCTGGAGTAGTGCTGAAGGCTGCTTCAATGCCCTCGGGGGGTGAGTCTCATTTCAAGGTCCTTGGCAGATACAGAGGTTCTCAGCGGAATGCAGAAGGGGCTTTGTATGTGCCAGGGAAATCGTCAGCCCGGCCACAGAACGAGCCCCAGCTGGACGAGGATTTGGCTGCAGGGCAAACAGAGCTGGCTGCCGGAGGGCAAGCTTCTCTGAGCTGGATGGAACCTTACGGCATCGGGGCTGGTCTGCAGAACCTGGGGAACGCCTGCTACATGAATGCAGCCCTCCAGTGTCTGACATACACCCCGCCACTCGCCAACTATCTGCTGTCGCAGGAGCACTCCCGCACGTGCCAGCGTCGTTCAGAGCTCTGCACGCTCTGTGCTCTGGAAAGTCACTTTACTTGGGCCCTACACAGTCCCGGCCACGTGATCCAGCCCTGTCAGGCATTGGCTGCTGGCTTTCACAGAAACCGCCAAGAAGATGCCCACGAGTTTCTGATGTTCGCGCTCGATGCCCTCAGGGCAGCAGGTCTGCCTGGCCTCAACTGCGAGGTGGGGCCCACTGAGGACCAGCCTCTAAGCCATCAGCTAGCTGGAGGCCGCTGGAGGTCTTGAGTCACATGTCTCCAGTGCCGAGGCACTTCAGACACATGGGACCCATACCTGGACATTGTGCTGGATATCCAGGCCGCCAAGGATGTGCAGGAAGCCTTGCGGCATTTGGTGAGCCCGGAAGAGCTGGACAGGGACAACGCCTATGATTGTGCTGCCTGCCTCAAGAAGACGCCTGCCTCCCGCACACTCACCTTGCACACGTGTGGGGATGTGCTCATCTTGGTCTTGAAACGCTTTTCTGACTTCACGCGTGACAAGATGGCGAAGCCCGTGCACTATCCTGACTGCTTGGACATGAGGCCTTACCTGTCTCGGCAGAATGGGGGGCCGCTGGAGTACAGGCTCTATGCTGTCCTTGTGCACGTGGGCTTGCGTCGTGACAGAGGGCATTACCTGTGCTACGTGAAAGCTGGCAACGGCCGCTGGTATCAGATGGATGACGCGAAGGTCACTGCCTGTGGCCTGACTTTGGCCTTGAAGCAAAGTGCCTACGTGCTTTTCTATGTGCGCAAGGGTGAATGGGATGGCGCCAATGGGCAAGTGCCACGGGGCCAGGGAGCGCCAGGCTCTGGGCCTCGAGAGAGACACGCAAGTACCCCAGGGGAGCCTGCAAAACATTCCAACCTGGAAGCGGAAGAAGACTGGCAGCACTTGGAGTGGAGAACGCAGGAACTCAGCTTACATGAGTGGAAATCCCTGCAAGAGCAGCAGCGGCCCAAGGGCTCCTTCAACCTCAGGCGAGTGGAGCCCGGCCTGCCAAGCACTGCAGTCCTGATTCATCAGGCACGATCCAGCGTGCAGCCGACGAGCCATCCCGCACCACAGGAACGCTCCTGGCAGCGCAGCTCAGCTGGCACGCCAACGCATCAGCTGCCCGAGAATGCCAGCCAGCTCCCCGGGCTGGCAAGCAGAGGCAGAGCCAGAGCTCCCAAGAGGAAGAACAAACACGCAAAGAGGCCGCTCCTACAATTCTAGTCGCTTCCCTCCTGGCGGGAGCCTTTGCCGAGCCTTGCTTGGTGGTAGGGGAGTGCACATCCGCGGGGGTGGGCCAGCACCTGCAAGGAGATTGCGGGTGGCGATCTCATCCCTCAATAAAGGACATACTTTTCATGCGTGCATCAACAAGGAGAGACACTATCTTTCTCGGTTCATGCGTATGTTTACTGATGAATCAGTGGATAGAACACGCACACACACGCTCAGGCACACACACATGCACACACGCAACATTGGCTGGACCTACTTGGTCTGGAAAGGGCATCGCAAACACGTTGTGGGGCATACAGGCAGCGAGCCCCATGGCTCCATCACGGAAAGCCAGATGGAGCTGAGAATCTATAGGGAATCCTCAGCCAGCTCTTGTCTTTGGAAACAAGGGCTCCCCGTGCACCTAGGCCTTGGGGAACCCAAGATGACAAGTTGTGAGTGGGATGAGGGGAACTCAGTGGGGCAGGGGATTTGGGCCTTCATCAATGCGTCAATGAATCAATAAATTCATATTGAAAAAGGAAACCAAGCCTTGTCTTCTAAGTCAGAGTGATAATTAGGAGTTCACTGTGATCACTGATCGAGCAATTGATCGATGCTTTGATAGGTGGAAGGAAGGAAGGAAGGATGGATGGATGGATGGATGGATGGATGGATGTATTCACCATTTCTCCGAGAGACAGAAAGAGAGTCAGAAATGAGAGAAAGGGGAGAGAGAGAGACAGAGAGAAGAATGGAGACACTGAGTCTCTCAGGTACACTGGTTCTCTCGCCCATTCCCATCACAAGCTGAAGCGCAGAGGCAGGCCCCGACGGCCGAGCCAGTAGCTTCTTCTGGGTGTCTTCGTTGGCGGCGGGGAGCCGAGTCTTTGGGCCATGCTTTACTGCATTCCCTGGCCACAAGCAGGGAGCTGGCCGGAAAGAGGATCAGCCCGAGCAAAGACAGGCACCTGTGTGGGTAGCCGGCCATGCAAGACAGAGGGTGTGGCCTCAAATCCTATGAAGAGTGTTTTCAGCGTGAGGGGATTTTAAGCTCTGCTGGTGGGATTGAAACGGAACCAGTCTCCCCTCCCCCCATATACGTGTCTCCAAACCCTCACTTTCTCTTGCACACACGCACACACACAAGCAAACACACACACACTTTGACATGAAGTTGTACTTTCACCAAAGCTGCAGGACATCCAAGCGTTCCATCACACTTAGTTGTTGTTGTTTGTGAAATCTCTGGCATCAATCATGCCATCATCCCACGTGGGTTGCAATGTGGCCAGAGAGCGAGGTGATGATGCTAAGTCCATCGCCTCCCAGTGCTGTGGAGAAGAGCAGGTGATGTGAGAAGCCATGAGGGAGGCTGCCCCACCCTCAGCCCTCTGACCATTTCCGGACTTGAAGCTGATTGGTGGAGCTGGCCGGTGGGGGGCGGGTGCGCAGGTCGTGTAGGCTATATAAGGGTGGTGAGTGGAGGGAGACCTGAGCATCCGTCCCTGACCTGAGCAAGGTTGCAGAGAGCGGAACGCCAGCGCACAAGTCTCGGGACCATGGCCCCTGGAGTAGTGCTGAAGGCTGCTTCAATGCCCTCGGGGGGTGAGTCTCATTTCAAGGTCCTTGGCAGATACAGAGGTTCTCAGCGGAATGCAGAAGGGGCTTTGTATGTGCCAGGGAAATCGTCAGCCCGGCCACAGAACGAGCCCCAGCTGGACGAGGATTTGGCTGCAGGGCAAACAGAGCTGGCTGCCGGAGGGCAAGCTTCTCTGAGCTGGATGGAACCTTACGGCATCGGGGCTGGTCTGCAGAACCTGGGGAACGCCTGCTACATGAATGCAGCCCTCCAGTGTCTGACATACACCCCGCCACTCGCCAACTATCTGCTGTCGCAGGAGCACTCCCGCACGTGCCAGCGTCGTTCAGAGCTCTGCACGCTCTGTGCTCTGGAAAGTCACTTTACTTGGGCCCTACACAGTCCCGGCCACGTGATCCAGCCCTGTCAGGCATTGGCTGCTGGCTTTCACAGAAACCGCCAAGAAGATGCCCACGAGTTTCTGATGTTCGCGCTCGATGCCCTCAGGGCAGCAGGTCTGCCTGGCCTCAACTGCGAGGTGGGGCCCACTGAGGACCAGCCTCTAAGCCATCAGCTAGCTGGAGGCCGCTGGAGGTCTCGAGTCACATGTCTCCAGTGCCGAGGCACTTCAGACACATGGGACCCATACCTGGACATTGTGCTGGATATCCAGGCCGCCAAGGATGTGCAGGAAGCCTTGCGGCATTTGGTGAGCCCGGAAGAGCTGGACGGGGACAACGCCTATGATTGTGCTGCCTGCCTCAAGAAGACGCCTGCCTCCCGCACACTCACCTTGCACACGTGTGGGGATGTGCTCATCTTGGTCTTGAAACGCTTTTCTGACTTCACGCGTGACAAGATGGCGAAGCCCGTGCACTATCCTGACTGCTTGGACATGAGGCCTTACCTGTCTCGGCAGAATGGGGGGCCGCTGGAGTACAGGCTCTATGCTGTCCTTGTGCACGTGGGCTTGCGTCGTGACAGAGGGCATTACCTGTGCTACGTGAAAGCTGGCAACGGCCGCTGGTATCAGATGGATGACGCGAAGGTCACTGCCTGTGGCCTGACTTTGGCCTTGAAGCAAAGTGCCTACGTGCTTTTCTATGTGCGCAAGGGTGAATGGGATGGCGCCAATGGGCAAGTGCCACGGGGCCAGGGAGCGCCAGGCTCTGGGCCTCGAGAGAGACACGCAAGTACCCCAGGGGAGCCTGCAAAACATTCCAACCTGGAAGCGGAAGAAGACTGGCAGCACTTGGAGTGGAGAACGCAGGAACTCAGCTTACATGAGTGGAAATCCCTGCAAGAGCAGCAGCGGCCCAAGGGCTCCTTCAACCTCAGGCGAGTGGAGCCCGGCCTGCCAAGCACTGCAGTCCTGATTCATCAGGCACGATCCAGCGTGCAGCCGACGAGCCATCCCGCACCACAGGAACGCTCCTGGCAGCGCAGCTCAGCTGGCACGCCAACGCATCAGCTGCCCGAGAATGCCAGCCAGCTCCCCGGGCTGGCAAGCAGAGGCAGAGCCAGAGCTCCCAAGAGGAAGAACAAACACGCAAAGAGGCCGCTCCTACAATTCTAGTCGCTTCCCTCCTGGCGGGAGCCTTTGCCGAGCCTTGCTTGGTGGTAGGGGAGTGCACATCCGCGGGGGTGGGCCAGCACCTGCAAGGAGATTGCGGGTGGCGATCTCATCCCTCAATAAAGGACATACTTTTCATGCGTGCATCAACAAGGAGAGACACTATCTTTCTCGGTTCATGCGTATGTTTACTGATGAATCAGTGGATAGAACACGCACACACACGCTCAGGCACACACACATGCACACACGCAACATTGGCTGGACCTACTTGGTCTGGAAAGGGCATCGCAAACACGTTGTGGGGCATACAGGCAGCGAGCCCCATGGCTCCATCACGGAAAGCCAGATGGAGCTGAGAATCTATAGGGAATCCTCAGCCAGCTCTTGTCTTTGGAAACAAGGGCTCCCCGTGCACCTAGGCCTTGGGGAACCCAAGATGACAAGTTGTGAGTGGGATGAGGGGAACTCAGTGGGGCAGGGGATTTGGGCCTTCATCAATGCGTCAATGAATCAATAAATTCATATTGAAAAAGGAAACCAAGCCTTGTCTTCTAAGTCAGAGTGATAATTAGGAGTTCACTGTGATCACTGATCGAGCAATTGATCGATGCTTTGATAGGTGGAAGGAAGGAAGGAAGGATGGATGGATGGATGGATGGATGGATGGATGTATTCACCATTTCTCCGAGAGACAGAAAGAGAGTCAGAAATGAGAGAAAGGGGAGAGAGAGAGACAGAGAGAAGAATGGAGACACTGAGTCTCTCAGGTACACTGGTTCTCTCGCCCATTCCCATCACAAGCTGAAGCGCAGAGGCAGGCCCCGACGGCCGAGCCAGTAGCTTCTTCTGGGTGTCTTCGTTGGCGGCGGGGAGCCGAGTCTTTGGGCCATGCTTTACTGCATTCCCTGGCCACAAGCAGGGAGCTGGCCGGAAAGAGGATCAGCCCGAGCAAAGACAGGCACCTGTGTGGGTAGCCGGCCATGCAAGACAGAGGGTGTGGCCTCAAATCCTATGAAGAGTGTTTTCAGCGTGAGGGGATTTTAAGCTCTGCTGGTGGGATTGAAACGGAACCAGTCTCCCCTCCCCCCATATACGTGTCTCCAAACCCTCACTTTCTCTTGCACACACGCACACACACAAGCAAACACACACACACTTTGACATGAAGTTGTACTTTCACCAAAGCTGCAGGACATCCAAGCGTTCCATCACACTTAGTTGTTGTTGTTTGTGAAATCTCTGGCATCAATCATGCCATCATCCCACGTGGGTTGCAATGTGGCCAGAGAGCGAGGTGATGATGCTAAGTCCATCGCCTCCCAGTGCTGTGGAGAAGAGCAGGTGATGTGAGAAGCCATGAGGGAGGCTGCCCCACCCTCAGCCCTCTGACCATTTCCGGACTTGAAGCTGATTGGTGGAGCTGGCCGGTGGGGGGCGGGTGCGCAGGTCGTGTAGGCTATATAAGGGTGGTGAGTGGAGGGAGACCTGAGCATCCGTCCCTGACCTGAGCAAGGTTGCAGAGAGCGGAACGCCAGCGCACAAGTCTCGGGACCATGGCCCCTGGAGTAGTGCTGAAGGCTGCTTCAATGCCCTCGGGGGGTGAGTCTCATTTCAAGGTCCTTGGCAGATACAGAGGTTCTCAGCGGAATGCAGAAGGGGCTTTGTATGTGCCAGGGAAATCGTCAGCCCGGCCACAGAACGAGCCCCAGCTGGACGAGGATTTGGCTGCAGGGCAAACAGAGCTGGCTGCCGGAGGGCAAGCTTCTCTGAGCTGGATGGAACCTTACGGCATCGGGGCTGGTCTGCAGAACCTGGGGAACGCCTGCTACATGAATGCAGCCCTCCAGTGTCTGACATACACCCCGCCACTCGCCAACTATCTGCTGTCGCAGGAGCACTCCCGCACGTGCCAGCGTCGTTCAGAGCTCTGCACGCTCTGTGCTCTGGAAAGTCACTTTACTTGGGCCCTACACAGTCCCGGCCACGTGATCCAGCCCTGTCAGGCATTGGCTGCTGGCTTTCACAGAAACCGCCAAGAAGATGCCCACGAGTTTCTGATGTTCGCGCTCGATGCCCTCAGGGCAGCAGGTCTGCCTGGCCTCAACTGCGAGGTGGGGCCCACTGAGGACCAGCCTCTAAGCCATCAGCTAGCTGGAGGCCGCTGGAGGTCTCGAGTCACATGTCTCCAGTGCCGAGGCACTTCAGACACATGGGACCCATACCTGGACATTGTGCTGGATATCCAGGCCGCCAAGGATGTGCAGGAAGCCTTGCGGCATTTGGTGAGCCCGGAAGAGCTGGACGGGGACAACGCCTATGATTGTGCTGCCTGCCTCAAGAAGACGCCTGCCTCCCGCACACTCACCTTGCACACGTGTGGGGATGTGCTCATCTTGGTCTTGAAACGCTTTTCTGACTTCACGCGTGACAAGATGGCGAAGCCCGTGCACTATCCTGACTGCTTGGACATGAGGCCTTACCTGTCTCGGCAGAATGGGGGGCCGCTGGAGTACAGGCTCTATGCTGTCCTTGTGCACGTGGGCTTGCGTCGTGACAGAGGGCATTACCTGTGCTACGTGAAAGCTGGCAACGGCCGCTGGTATCAGATGGATGACGCGAAGGTCACTGCCTGTGGCCTGACTTTGGCCTTGAAGCAAAGTGCCTACGTGCTTTTCTATGTGCGCAAGGGTGAATGGGATGGCGCCAATGGGCAAGTGCCACGGGGCCAGGGAGCGCCAGGCTCTGGGCCTCGAGAGAGACACGCAAGTACCCCAGGGGAGCCTGCAAAACATTCCAACCTGGAAGCGGAAGAAGACTGGCAGCACTTGGAGTGGAGAACGCAGGAACTCAGCTTACATGAGTGGAAATCCCTGCAAGAGCAGCAGCGGCCCAAGGGCTCCTTCAACCTCAGGCGAGTGGAGCCCGGCCTGCCAAGCACTGCAGTCCTGATTCATCAGGCACGATCCAGCGTGCAGCCGACGAGCCATCCCGCACCACAGGAACGCTCCTGGCAGCGCAGCTCAGCTGGCACGCCAACGCATCAGCTGCCCGAGAATGCCAGCCAGCTCCCCGGGCTGGCAAGCAGAGGCAGAGCCAGAGCTCCCAAGAGGAAGAACAAACACGCAAAGAGGCCACTCCTACAATTCTAGTCGCTTCCCTCCTGGCGGGAGCCTTTGCCGAGCCTTGCTTGGTGGTAGGGGAGTGCACATCCGCGGGGGTGGGCCAGCACCTGCAAGGAGATTGCGGGTGACGATCTCATCCCTCAATAAAGGACATACTTTTCATGCGTGCATCAACAAGGAGAGACACTATCTTTCTCGGTTCATGCGTATGTTTACTGATGAATCAGTGGATAGAACACGCACACACACGCTCAGGCACACACACAGGCACACACGCAACATTGGCTGGACCTACTTGGTCTGGAAAGGGCATCGCAAACACGTTGTGGGGCATACAGGCAGCGAGCCCCATGGCTCCATCACGGAAAGCCAGATGGAGCTGAGAATCTATAGGGAATCCTCAGCCAGCTCTTGTCTTTGGAAACAAGGGCTCCCCGTGCACCTAGGCCTTGGGGAACCCAAGATGACAAGTTGTGAGTGGGATGAGGGGAACTCAGTGGGGCAGGGGATTTGGGCCTTCATCAATGCATCAATGAATCAATAAATTCATATTGAAAAAGGAAACCAAGCCTTGTCTTCTAAGTCAGAGTGATAATTAGGAGTTCACTGTGATCACTGATCGAGCAATTGATCGATGCTTTGATAGGTGGAAGGAAGGAAGGAAGGATGGATGGATGGATGGATGGATGGATGGATGTATTCACCATTTCTCCGAGAGACAGAAAGAGAGTCAGAAATGAGAGAAAGGGGAGAGAGAGAGACAGAGAGAAGAATGGAGACACTGAGTCTCTCAGGTACACTGGTTCTCTCGCCCATTCCCATCACAAGCTGAAGCGCAGAGGCAGGCCCCGACGGCCGAGCCAGTAGCTTCTTCTGGGTGTCTTCGTTGGCGGCGGGGAGCCGAGTCTTTGGGCCATGCTTTACTGCATTCCCTGGCCACAAGCAGGGAGCTGGCCGGAAAGAGGATCAGCCCGAGCATAGACAGGCACCTGTGTGGGTAGCCGGCCATGCAAGACAGAGGGTGTGGCCTCAAATCCTATGAAGAGTGTTTTCAGCGTGAGGGGATTTTAAGCTCTGCTGGTGGGATTGAAACGGAACCAGTCTCCCCTCCCCCCATATACATGTCTCCAAACCCTCACTTTCTCTTGCACACACGCACACACACAAGCAAACACACACACACTTTGACATGAAGTTGTACTTTCACCAAAGCTGCAGGACATCCAAGCGTTCCATCACACTTAGTTGTTGTTGTTTGTGAAATCTCTGGCATCAATCATGCCATCATCCCACGTGGGTTGCAATGTGGCCAGAGAGCGAGGTGATGATGCTAAGTCCATCGCCTCCCAGTGCTGTGGAGAAGAGCAGGTGATGTGAGAAGCCATGAGGGAGGCTGCCCCACCCTCAGCCCTCTGACCATTTCCGGACTTGAAGCTGATTGGTGGAGCTGGCCGGTGGGGGGCGGGTGCGCAGGTCGTGTAGGCTATATAAGGGTGGTGAGTGGAGGGAGACCTGAGCATCCGTCCCTGACCTGAGCAAGGTTGCAGAGAGCGGAACGCCAGCGCACAAGTCTCGGGACCATGGCCCCTGGAGTAGTGCTGAAGGCTGCTTCAATGCCCTCGGGGGGTGAGTCTCATTTCAAGGTCCTTGGCAGATACAGAGGTTCTCAGCGGAATGCAGAAGGGGCTTTGTATGTGCCAGGGAAATCGTCAGCCCGGCCACAGAACGAGCCCCAGCTGGACGAGGATTTGGCTGCAGGGCAAACAGAGCTGGCTGCCGGAGGGCAAGCTTCTCTGAGCTGGATGGAACCTTACGGCATCGGGGCTGGTCTGCAGAACCTGGGGAACGCCTGCTACATGAATGCAGCCCTCCAGTGTCTGACATACACCCCGCCACTCGCCAACTATCTGCTGTCGCAGGAGCACTCCCGCACGTGCCAGCGTCGTTCAGAGCTCTGCACGCTCTGTGCTCTGGAAAGTCACTTTACTTGGGCCCTACACAGTCCCGGCCACGTGATCCAGCCCTGTCAGGCATTGGCTGCTGGCTTTCACAGAAACCGCCAAGAAGATGCCCACGAGTTTCTGATGTTCGCGCTCGATGCCCTCAGGGCAGCAGGTCTGCCTGGCCTCAACTGCGAGGTGGGGCCCACTGAGGACCAGCCTCTAAGCCATCAGCTAGCTGGAGGCCGCTGGAGGTCTCGAGTCACATGTCTCCAGTGCCGAGGCACTTCAGACACATGGGACCCATACCTGGACATTGTGCTGGATATCCAGGCCGCCAAGGATGTGCAGGAAGCCTTGCGGCATTTGGTGAGCCCGGAAGAGCTGGACGGGGACAACGCCTATGATTGTGCTGCCTGCCTCAAGAAGACGCCTGCCTCCCGCACACTCACCTTGCACACGTGTGGGGATGTGCTCATCTTGGTCTTGAAACGCTTTTCTGACTTCACGCGTGACAAGATGGCGAAGCCCGTGCACTATCCTGACTGCTTGGACATGAGGCCTTACCTGTCTCGGCAGAATGGGGGGCCGCTGGAGTACAGGCTCTATGCTGTCCTTGTGCACGTGGGCTTGCGTCGTGACAGAGGGCATTACCTGTGCTACGTGAAAGCTGGCAACGGCCGCTGGTATCAGATGGATGACGCGAAGGTCACTGCCTGTGGCCTGACTTTGGCCTTGAAGCAAAGTGCCTACGTGCTTTTCTATGTGCGCAAGGGTGAATGGGATGGCGCCAATGGGCAAGTGCCACGGGGCCAGGGAGCGCCAGGCTCTGGGCCTCGAGAGAGACACGCAAGTACCCCAGGGGAGCCTGCAAAACATTCCAACCTGGAAGCGGAAGAAGACTGGCAGCACTTGGAGTGGAGAACGCAGGAACTCAGCTTACATGAGTGGAAATCCCTGCAAGAGCAGCAGCGGCCCAAGGGCTCCTTCAACCTCAGGCGAGTGGAGCCCGGCCTGCCAAGCACTGCAGTCCTGATTCATCAGGCACGATCCAGCGTGCAGCCGACGAGCCATCCCGCACCACAGGAACGCTCCTGGCAGCGCAGCTCAGCTGGCACGCCAACGCATCAGCTGCCCGAGAATGCCAGCCAGCTCCCCGGGCTGGCAAGCAGAGGCAGAGCCAGAGCTCCCAAGAGGAAGAACAAACACGCAAAGAGGCCACTCCTACAATTCTAGTCGCTTCCCTCCTGGCGGGAGCCTTTGCCGAGCCTTGCTTGGTGGTAGGGGAGTGCACATCCGCGGGGGTGGGCCAGCACCTGCAAGGAGATTGCGGGTGGCGATCTCATCCCTCAATAAAGGACATACTTTTCATGCGTGCATCAACAAGGAGAGACACTATCTTTCTCGGTTCATGCGTATGTTTACTGATGAATCAGTGGATAGAACACGCACACACACGCTCAGGCACACACACAGGCACACACGCAACATTGGCTGGACCTACTTGGTCTGGAAAGGGCATCGCAAACACGTTGTGGGGCATACAGGCAGCGAGCCCCATGGCTCCATCACGGAAAGCCAGATGGAGCTGAGAATCTATAGGGAATCCTCAGCCAGCTCTTGTCTTTGGAAACAAGGGCTCCCCGTGCACCTAGGCCTTGGGGAACCCAAGATGACAAGTTGTGAGTGGGATGAGGGGAACTCAGTGGGGCAGGGGATTTGGGCCTTCATCAATGCATCAATGAATCAATAAATTCATATTGAAAAAGGAAACCAAGCCTTGTCTTCTAAGTCAGAGTGATAATTAGGAGTTCACTGTGATCACTGATCGAGCAATTGATCGATGCTTTGATAGGTGGAAGGAAGGAAGGAAGGATGGATGGATGGATGGATGGATGGATGGATGTATTCACCATTTCTCCGAGAGACAGAAAGAGAGTCAGAAATGAGAGAAAGGGGAGAGAGAGAGACAGAGAGAAGAATGGAGACACTGAGTCTCTCAGGTACACTGGTTCTCTCGCCCATTCCCATCACAAGCTGAAGCGCAGAGGCAGGCCCCGACGGCCGAGCCAGTAGCTTCTTCTGGGTGTCTTCGTTGGCGGCGGGGAGCCGAGTCTTTGGGCCATGCTTTACTGCATTCCCTGGCCACAAGCAGGGAGCTGGCCGGAAAGAGGATCAGCCCGAGCATAGACAGGCACCTGTGTGGGTAGCCGGCCATGCAAGACAGAGGGTGTGGCCTCAAATCCTATGAAGAGTGTTTTCAGCGTGAGGGGATTTTAAGCTCTGCTGGTGGGATTGAAACGGAACCAGTCTCCCCTCCCCCCATATACATGTCTCCAAACCCTCACTTTCTCTTGCACACACGCACACACACAAGCAAACACACACACACTTTGACATGAAGTTGTACTTTCACCAAAGCTGCAGGACATCCAAGCGTTCCATCACACTTAGTTGTTGTTGTTTGTGAAATCTCTGGCATCAATCATGCCATCATCCCACGTGGGTTGCAATGTGGCCAGAGAGCGAGGTGATGATGCTAAGTCCATCGCCTCCCAGTGCTGTGGAGAAGAGCAGGTGATGTGAGAAGCCATGAGGGAGGCTGCCCCACCCTCAGCCCTCTGACCATTTCCGGACTTGAAGCTGATTGGTGGAGCTGGCCGGTGGGGGGCGGGTGCGCAGGTCGTGTAGGCTATATAAGGGTGGTGAGTGGAGGGAGACCTGAGCATCCGTCCCTGACCTGAGCAAGGTTGCAGAGAGCGGAACGCCAGCGCACAAGTCTCGGGACCATGGCCCCTGGAGTAGTGCTGAAGGCTGCTTCAATGCCCTCGGGGGGTGAGTCTCATTTCAAGGTCCTTGGCAGATACAGAGGTTCTCAGCGGAATGCAGAAGGGGCTTTGTATGTGCCAGGGAAATCGTCAGCCCGGCCACAGAACGAGCCCCAGCTGGACGAGGATTTGGCTGCAGGGCAAACAGAGCTGGCTGCCGGAGGGCAAGCTTCTCTGAGCTGGATGGAACCTTACGGCATCGGGGCTGGTCTGCAGAACCTGGGGAACGCCTGCTACATGAATGCAGCCCTCCAGTGTCTGACATACACCCCGCCACTCGCCAACTATCTGCTGTCGCAGGAGCACTCCCGCACGTGCCAGCGTCGTTCAGAGCTCTGCACGCTCTGTGCTCTGGAAAGTCACTTTACTTGGGCCCTACACAGTCCCGGCCACGTGATCCAGCCCTGTCAGGCATTGGCTGCTGGCTTTCACAGAAACCGCCAAGAAGATGCCCACGAGTTTCTGATGTTCGCGCTCGATGCCCTCAGGGCAGCAGGTCTGCCTGGCCTCAACTGCGAGGTGGGGCCCACTGAGGACCAGCCTCTAAGCCATCAGCTAGCTGGAGGCCGCTGGAGGTCTCGAGTCACATGTCTCCAGTGCCGAGGCACTTCAGACACATGGGACCCATACCTGGACATTGTGCTGGATATCCAGGCCGCCAAGGATGTGCAGGAAGCCTTGCGGCATTTGGTGAGCCCGGAAGAGCTGGACGGGGACAACGCCTATGATTGTGCTGCCTGCCTCAAGAAGACGCCTGCCTCCCGCACACTCACCTTGCACACGTGTGGGGATGTGCTCATCTTGGTCTTGAAACGCTTTTCTGACTTCACGCGTGACAAGATGGCGAAGCCCGTGCACTATCCTGACTGCTTGGACATGAGGCCTTACCTGTCTCGGCAGAATGGGGGGCCGCTGGAGTACAGGCTCTATGCTGTCCTTGTGCACGTGGGCTTGCGTCGTGACAGAGGGCATTACCTGTGCTACGTGAAAGCTGGCAACGGCCGCTGGTATCAGATGGATGACGCGAAGGTCACTGCCTGTGGCCTGACTTTGGCCTTGAAGCAAAGTGCCTACGTGCTTTTCTATGTGCGCAAGGGTGAATGGGATGGCGCCAATGGGCAAGTGCCACGGGGCCAGGGAGCGCCAGGCTCTGGGCCTCGAGAGAGACACGCAAGTACCCCAGGGGAGCCTGCAAAACATTCCAACCTGGAAGCGGAAGAAGACTGGCAGCACTTGGAGTGGAGAACGCAGGAACTCAGCTTACATGAGTGGAAATCCCTGCAAGAGCAGCAGCGGCCCAAGGGCTCCTTCAACCTCAGGCGAGTGGAGCCCGGCCTGCCAAGCACTGCAGTCCTGATTCATCAGGCACGATCCAGCGTGCAGCCGACGAGCCATCCCGCACCACAGGAACGCTCCTGGCAGCGCAGCTCAGCTGGCACGCCAACGCATCAGCTGCCCGAGAATGCCAGCCAGCTCCCCGGGCTGGCAAGCAGAGGCAGAGCCAGAGCTCCCAAGAGGAAGAACAAACACGCAAAGAGGCCACTCCTACAATTCTAGTCGCTTCCCTCCTGGCGGGAGCCTTTGCCGAGCCTTGCTTGGTGGTAGGGGAGTGCACATCCGCAGGGGTGGGCCAGCACCTGCAAGGAGATTGCGGGTGGCGATCTCATCCCTCAATAAAGGACATACTTTTCATGCGTGCATCAACAAGGAGAGACACTATCTTTCTCGGTTCATGCGTATGTTTACTGATGAATCAGTGGATAGAACACGCACACACACGCTCAGGCACACACACAGGCACACACGCAACATTGGCTGGACCTACTTGGTCTGGAAAGGGCATCGCAAACACGTTGTGGGGCATACAGGCAGCGAGCCCCATGGCTCCATCACGGAAAGCCAGATGGAGCTGAGAATCTATAGGGAATCCTCAGCCAGCTCTTGTCTTTGGAAACAAGGGCTCCCCGTGCACCTAGGCCTTGGGGAACCCAAGATGACAAGTTGTGAGTGGGATGAGGGGAACTCAGTGGGGCAGGGGATTTGGGCCTTCATCAATGCATCAATGAATCAATAAATTCATATTGAAAAAGGAAACCAAGCCTTGTCTTCTAAGTCAGAGTGATAATTAGGAGTTCACTGTGATCACTGATCGAGCAATTGATCGATGCTTTGATAGGTGGAAGGAAGGAAGGAAGGATGGATGGATGGATGGATGGATGGATGGATGTATTCACCATTTCTCCGAGAGACAGAAAGAGAGTCAGAAATGAGAGAAAGGGGAGAGAGAGAGACAGAGAGAAGAATGGAGACACTGAGTCTCTCAGGTACACTGGTTCTCTCGCCCATTCCCATCACAAGCTGAAGCGCAGAGGCAGGCCCCGACGGCCGAGCCAGTAGCTTCTTCTGGGTGTCTTCGTTGGCGGCGGGGAGCCGAGTCTTTGGGCCATGCTTTACTGCATTCCCTGGCCACAAGCAGGGAGCTGGCCGGAAAGAGGATCAGCCCGAGCATAGACAGGCACCTGTGTGGGTAGCCGGCCATGCAAGACAGAGGGTGTGGCCTCAAATCCTATGAAGAGTGTTTTCAGCGTGAGGGGATTTTAAGCTCTGCTGGTGGGATTGAAACGGAACCAGTCTCCCCTCCCCCCATATACATGTCTCCAAACCCTCACTTTCTCTTGCACACATGCACACACACAAGCAAACACACACACACTTTGACATGAAGTTGTACTTTCACCAAAGCTGCAGGACATCCAAGCGTTCCATCACACTTAGTTGTTGTTGTTTGTGAAATCTCTGGCATCAATCATGCCATCATCCCACGTGGGTTGCAATGTGGCCAGAGAGCGAGGTGATGATGCTAAGTCCATCGCCTCCCAGTGCTGTGGAGAAGAGCAGGTGATGTGAGAAGCCATGAGGGAGGCTGCCCCACCCTCAGCCCTCTGACCATTTCCGGACTTGAAGCTGATTGGTGGAGCTGGCCGGTGGGGGGCGGGTGCGCAGGTCGTGTAGGCTATATAAGGGTGGTGAGTGGAGGGAGACCTGAGCATCCGTCCCTGACCTGAGCAAGGTTGCAGAGAGCGGAACGCCAGCGCACAAGTCTCGGGACCATGGCCCCTGGAGTAGTGCTGAAGGCTGCTTCAATGCCCTCGGGGGGTGAGTCTCATTTCAAGGTCCTTGGCAGATACAGAGGTTCTCAGCGGAATGCAGAAGGGGCTTTGTATGTGCCAGGGAAATCGTCAGCCCGGCCACAGAACGAGCCCCAGCTGGACGAGGATTTGGCTGCAGGGCAAACAGAGCTGGCTGCCGGAGGGCAAGCTTCTCTGAGCTGGATGGAACCTTACGGCATCGGGGCTGGTCTGCAGAACCTGGGGAACGCCTGCTACATGAATGCAGCCCTCCAGTGTCTGACATACACCCCGCCACTCGCCAACTATCTGCTGTCGCAGGAGCACTCCCGCACGTGCCAGCGTCGTTCAGAGCTCTGCACGCTCTGTGCTCTGGAAAGTCACTTTACTTGGGCCCTACACAGTCCCGGCCACGTGATCCAGCCCTGTCAGGCATTGGCTGCTGGCTTTCACAGAAACCGCCAAGAAGATGCCCACGAGTTTCTGATGTTCGCGCTCGATGCCCTCAGGGCAGCAGGTCTGCCTGGCCTCAACTGCGAGGTGGGGCCCACTGAGGACCAGCCTCTAAGCCATCAGCTAGCTGGAGGCCGCTGGAGGTCTCGAGTCACATGTCTCCAGTGCCGAGGCACTTCAGACACATGGGACCCATACCTGGACATTGTGCTGGATATCCAGGCCGCCAAGGATGTGCAGGAAGCCTTGCGGCATTTGGTGAGCCCGGAAGAGCTGGACGGGGACAACGCCTATGATTGTGCTGCCTGCCTCAAGAAGACGCCTGCCTCCCGCACACTCACCTTGCACACGTGTGGGGATGTGCTCATCTTGGTCTTGAAACGCTTTTCTGACTTCACGCGTGACAAGATGGCGAAGCCCGTGCACTATCCTGACTGCTTGGACATGAGGCCTTACCTGTCTCGGCAGAATGGGGGGCCGCTGGAGTACAGGCTCTATGCTGTCCTTGTGCACGTGGGCTTGCGTCGTGACAGAGGGCATTACCTGTGCTACGTGAAAGCTGGCAACGGCCGCTGGTATCAGATGGATGACGCGAAGGTCACTGCCTGTGGCCTGACTTTGGCCTTGAAGCAAAGTGCCTACGTGCTTTTCTATGTGCGCAAGGGTGAATGGGATGGCGCCAATGGGCAAGTGCCACGGGGCCAGGGAGCGCCAGGCTCTGGGCCTCGAGAGAGACACGCAAGTACCCCAGGGGAGCCTGCAAAACATTCCAACCTGGAAGCGGAAGAAGACTGGCAGCACTTGGAGTGGAGAACGCAGGAACTCAGCTTACATGAGTGGAAATCCCTGCAAGAGCAGCAGCGGCCCAAGGGCTCCTTCAACCTCAGGCGAGTGGAGCCCGGCCTGCCAAGCACTGCAGTCCTGATTCATCAGGCACGATCCAGCGTGCAGCCGACGAGCCATCCCGCACCACAGGAACGCTCCTGGCAGCGCAGCTCAGCTGGCACGCCAACGCATCAGCTGCCCGAGAATGCCAGCCAGCTCCCCGGGCTGGCAAGCAGAGGCAGAGCCAGAGCTCCCAAGAGGAAGAACAAACACGCAAAGAGGCCGCTCCTACAATTCTAGTCGCTTCCCTCCTGGCGGGAGCCTTTGCCGAGCCTTGCTTGGTGGTAGGGGAGTGCACATCCGCGGGGGTGGGCCAGCACCTGCAAGGAGATTGCGGGTGGCGATCTCATCCCTCAATAAAGGACATACTTTTCATGCGTGCATCAACAAGGAGAGACACTATCTTTCTCGGTTCATGCGTATGTTTACTGATGAATCAGTGGATAGAACACGCACACACACGCTCAGGCACACACACATGCACACACGCAACATTGGCTGGACCTACTTGGTCTGGAAAGGGCATCGCAAACACGTTGTGGGGCATACAGGCAGCGAGCCCCATGGCTCCATCACGGAAAGCCAGATGGAGCTGAGAATCTATAGGGAATCCTCAGCCAGCTCTTGTCTTTGGAAACAAGGGCTCCCCGTGCACCTAGGCCTTGGGGAACCCAAGATGACAAGTTGTGACTGGGATGAGGGGAACTCAGTGGGGCAGGGGATTTGGGCCTTCATCAATGCGTCAATGAATCAATAAATTCATATTGAAAAAGGAAACCAAGCCTTGTCTTCTAAGTCAGAGTGATAATTAGGAGTTCACTGTGATCACTGATCGAGCGATTGATCGATGCTTTGATAGGTGGAAGGAAGGAAGGATGGATGGATGGATGGATGTATTCACCATTTCTCCGAGAGACAGAAAGAGAGTCAGAAATGAGAGAAAGGGGAGAGAGAGAGACAGAGAGAAGAATGGAGACACTGAGTCTCTCAGGTACACTGGTTCTCTCGTCCATTCCCATCACAAGCTGAAGCGCAGAGGCAGGCCCCGACGGCCGAGCCAGTAGCTTCTTCTGGGTGTCTTCGTTGGCGGCGGGGAGCCGAGTCTTTGGGCCATGCTTTACTGCATTCCCTGGCCACAAGCAGGGAGCTGGCCGGAAAGAGGATCAGCCCGAGCATAGACAGGCACCTGTGTGGGTAGCCGGCCATGCAAGACAGAGGGTGTGGCCTCAAATCCTATGAAGAGTGTTTTCAGCGTGAGGGGATTTTAAGCTCTGCTGGTGGGATTGAAACGGAACCAGTCTCCCCTCCCCCCATATACATGTCTCCAAACCCTCACTTTCTCTTGCACACATGCACACACACAAGCAAACACACACACACTTTGACATGAAGTTGTACTTTCACCAAAGCTGCAGGACATCCAAGCGTTCCATCACACTTAGTTGTTGTTGTTTGTGAAATCTCTGGCATCAATCATGCCATCATCCCACGTGGGTTGCAATGTGGCCAGAGAGCGAGGTGATGATGCTAAGTCCATCGCCTCCCAGTGCTGTGGAGAAGAGCAGGTGATGTGAGAAGCCATGAGGGAGGCTGCCCCACCCTCAGCCCTCTGACCATTTCCGGACTTGAAGCTGATTGGTGGAGCTGGCCGGTGGGGGGCGGGTGCGCAGGTCGTGTAGGCTATATAAGGGTGGTGAGTGGAGGGAGACCTGAGCATCCGTCCCTGACCTGAGCAAGGTTGCAGAGAGCGGAACGCCAGCGCACAAGTCTCGGGACCATGGCCCCTGGAGTAGTGCTGAAGGCTGCTTCAATGCCCTCGGGGGGTGAGTCTCATTTCAAGGTCCTTGGCAGATACAGAGGTTCTCAGCGGAATGCAGAAGGGGCTTTGTATGTGCCAGGGAAATCGTCAGCCCGGCCACAGAACGAGCCCCAGCTGGACGAGGATTTGGCTGCAGGGCAAACAGAGCTGGCTGCCGGAGGGCAAGCTTCTCTGAGCTGGATGGAACCTTACGGCATCGGGGCTGGTCTGCAGAACCTGGGGAACGCCTGCTACATGAATGCAGCCCTCCAGTGTCTGACATACACCCCGCCACTCGCCAACTATCTGCTGTCGCAGGAGCACTCCCGCACGTGCCAGCGTCGTTCAGAGCTCTGCACGCTCTGTGCTCTGGAAAGTCACTTTACTTGGGCCCTACACAGTCCCGGCCACGTGATCCAGCCCTGTCAGGCATTGGCTGCTGGCTTTCACAGAAACCGCCAAGAAGATGCCCACGAGTTTCTGATGTTCGCGCTCGATGCCCTCAGGGCAGCAGGTCTGCCTGGCCTCAACTGCGAGGTGGCGCCCACTGAGGACCAGCCTCTAAGCCATCAGCTAGCTGGAGGCCGCTGGAGGTCTCGAGTCACATGTCTCCAGTGCCGAGGCACTTCAGACACATGGGACCCATACCTGGACATTGTGCTGGATATCCAGGCCGCCAAGGATGTGCAGGAAGCCTTGCGGCATTTGGTGAGCCCGGAAGAGCTGGACGGGGACAACGCCTATGATTGTGCTGCCTGCCTCAAGAAGACGCCTGCCTCCCGCACACTCACCTTGCACACGTGTGGGGATGTGCTCATCTTGGTCTTGAAACGCTTTTCTGACTTCACGCGTGACAAGATGGCGAAGCCCGTGCACTATCCTGACTGCTTGGACATGAGGCCTTACCTGTCTCGGCAGAATGGGGGGCCGCTGGAGTACAGGCTCTATGCTGTCCTTGTGCACGTGGGCTTGCGTCGTGACAGAGGGCATTACCTGTGCTACGTGAAAGCTGGCAACGGCCGCTGGTATCAGATGGATGACGCGAAGGTCACTGCCTGTGGCCTGACTTTGGCCTTGAAGCAAAGTGCCTACGTGCTTTTCTATGTGCGCAAGGGTGAATGGGATGGCGCCAATGGGCAAGTGCCACGGGGCCAGGGAGCGCCAGGCTCTGGGCCTCGAGAGAGACACGCAAGTACCCCAGGGGAGCCTGCAAAACATTCCAACCTGGAAGCGGAAGAAGACTGGCAGCACTTGGAGTGGAGAACGCAGGAACTCAGCTTACATGAGTGGAAATCCCTGCAAGAGCAGCAGCGGCCCAAGGGCTCCTTCAACCTCAGGCGAGTGGAGCCCGGCCTGCCAAGCACTGCAGTCCTGATTCATCAGGCACGATCCAGCGTGCAGCCGACGAGCCATCCCGCACCACAGGAACGCTCCTGGCAGCGCAGCTCAGCTGGCACGCCAACGCATCAGCTGCCCGAGAATGCCAGCCAGCTCCCCGGGCTGGCAAGCAGAGGCAGAGCCAGAGCTCCCAAGAGGAAGAACAAACACGCAAAGAGGCCGCTCCTACAATTCTAGTCGCTTCCCTCCTGGCGGGAGCCTTTGCCGAGCCTTGCTTGGTGGTAGGGGAGTGCACATCCGCGGGGGTGGGCCAGCACCTGCAAGGAGATTGCGGGTGGCGATCTCATCCCTCAATAAAGGACATACTTTTCATGCGTGCATCAACAAGGAGAGACACTATCTTTCTCGGTTCATGCGTATGTTTACTGATGAATCAGTGGATAGAACACGCACACACACGCTCAGGCACACACACATGCACACACGCAACATTGGCTGGACCTACTTGGTCTGGAAAGGGCATCGCAAACACGTTGTGGGGCATACAGGCAGCGAGCCCCATGGCTCCATCACGGAAAGCCAGATGGAGCTGAGAATCTATAGGGAATCCTCAGCCAGCTCTTGTCTTTGGAAACAAGGGCTCCCCGTGCACCTAGGCCTTGGGGAACCCAAGATGACAAGTTGTGACTGGGATGAGGGGAACTCAGTGGGGCAGGGGATTTGGGCCTTCATCAATGCGTCAATGAATCAATAAATTCATATTGAAAAAGGAAACCAAGCCTTGTCTTCTAAGTCAGAGTGATAATTAGGAGTTCACTGTGATCACTGATCGAGCGATTGATCGATGCTTTGATAGGTGGAAGGAAGGAAGGATGGATGGATGGATGGATGTATTCACCATTTCTCCGAGAGACAGAAAGAGAGTCAGAAATGAGAGAAAGGGGAGAGAGAGAGACAGAGAGAAGAATGGAGACACTGAGTCTCTCAGGTACACTGGTTCTCTCGCCCATTCCCATCACAAGCTGAAGCGCAGAGGCAGGCCCCGACGGCCGAGCCAGTAGCTTCTTCTGGGTGTCTTCGTTGGCGGCGGGGAGCCGAGTCTTTGGGCCATGCTTTACTGCATTCCCTGGCCACAAGCAGGGAGCTGGCCGGAAAGAGGATCAGCCCGAGCATAGACAGGCACCTGTGTGGGTAGCCGGCCATGCAAGACAGAGGGTGTGGCCTCAAATCCTATGAAGAGTGTTTTCAGCGTGAGGGGATTTTAAGCTCTGCTGGTGGGATTGAAACGGAACCAGTCTCCCCTCCCCCCATATACATGTCTCCAAACCCTCACTTTCTCTTGCACACATGCACACACACAAGCAAACACACACACACTTTGACATGAAGTTGTACTTTCACCAAAGCTGCAGGACATCCAAGCGTTCCATCACACTTAGTTGTTGTTGTTTGTGAAATCTCTGGCATCAATCATGCCATCATCCCACGTGGGTTGCAATGTGGCCAGAGAGCGAGGTGATGATGCTAAGTCCATCGCCTCCCAGTGCTGTGGAGAAGAGCAGGTGATGTGAGAAGCCATGAGGGAGGCTGCCCCACCCTCAGCCCTCTGACCATTTCCGGACTTGAAGCTGATTGGTGGAGCTGGCCGGTGGGGGGCGGGTGCGCAGGTCGTGTAGGCTATATAAGGGTGGTGAGTGGAGGGAGACCTGAGCATCTGTCCCTGACCTGAGCAAGGTTGCAGAGAGCGGAACGCCAGCGCACAAGTCTCGGGACCATGGCCCCTGGAGTAGTGCTGAAGGCTGCTTCAATGCCCTCGGGGGGTGAGTCTCATTTCAAGGTCCTTGGCAGATACAGAGGTTCTCAGCGGAATGCAGAAGGGGCTTTGTATGTGCCAGGGAAATCGTCAGCCCGGCCACAGAACGAGCCCCAGCTGGACGAGGATTTGGCTGCAGGGCAAACAGAGCTGGCTGCCGGAGGGCAAGCTTCTCTGAGCTGGATGGAACCTTACGGCATCGGGGCTGGTCTGCAGAACCTGGGGAACGCCTGCTACATGAATGCAGCCCTCCAGTGTCTGACATACACCCCGCCACTCGCCAACTATCTGCTGTCGCAGGAGCACTCCCGCACGTGCCAGCGTCGTTCAGAGCTCTGCACGCTCTGTGCTCTGGAAAGTCACTTTACTTGGGCCCTACACAGTCCCGGCCACGTGATCCAGCCCTGTCAGGCATTGGCTGCTGGCTTTCACAGAAACCGCCAAGAAGATGCCCACGAGTTTCTGATGTTCGCGCTCGATGCCCTCAGGGCAGCAGGTCTGCCTGGCCTCAACTGCGAGGTGGCGCCCACTGAGGACCAGCCTCTAAGCCATCAGCTAGCTGGAGGCCGCTGGAGGTCTCGAGTCACATGTCTCCAGTGCCGAGGCACTTCAGACACATGGGACCCATACCTGGACATTGTGCTGGATATCCAGGCCGCCAAGGATGTGCAGGAAGCCTTGCGGCATTTGGTGAGCCCGGAAGAGCTGGACGGGGACAACGCCTATGATTGTGCTGCCTGCCTCAAGAAGACGCCTGCCTCCCGCACACTCACCTTGCACACGTGTGGGGATGTGCTCATCTTGGTCTTGAAACGCTTTTCTGACTTCACGCGTGACAAGATGGCGAAGCCCGTGCACTATCCTGACTGCTTGGACATGAGGCCTTACCTGTCTCGGCAGAATGGGGGGCCGCTGGAGTACAGGCTCTATGCTGTCCTTGTGCACGTGGGCTTGCGTCGTGACAGAGGGCATTACCTGTGCTACGTGAAAGCTGGCAACGGCCGCTGGTATCAGATGGATGACGCGAAGGTCACTGCCTGTGGCCTGACTTTGGCCTTGAAGCAAAGTGCCTACGTGCTTTTCTATGTGCGCAAGGGTGAATGGGATGGCGCCAATGGGCAAGTGCCACGGGGCCAGGGAGCGCCAGGCTCTGGGCCTCGAGAGAGACACGCAAGTACCCCAGGGGAGCCTGCAAAACATTCCAACCTGGAAGCGGAAGAAGACTGGCAGCACTTGGAGTGGAGAACGCAGGAACTCAGCTTACATGAGTGGAAATCCCTGCAAGAGCAGCAGCGGCCCAAGGGCTCCTTCAACCTCAGGCGAGTGGAGCCCGGCCTGCCAAGCACTGCAGTCCTGATTCATCAGGCACGATCCAGCGTGCAGCCGACGAGCCATCCCGCACCACAGGAACGCTCCTGGCAGCGCAGCTCAGCTGGCACGCCAACGCATCAGCTGCCCGAGAATGCCAGCCAGCTCCCCGGGCTGGCAAGCAGAGGCAGAGCCAGAGCTCCCAAGAGGAAGAACAAACACGCAAAGAGGCCGCTCCTACAATTCTAGTCGCTTCCCTCCTGGCGGGAGCCTTTGCCGAGCCTTGCTTGGTGGTAGGGGAGTGCACATCCGCGGGGGTGGGCCAGCACCTGCAAGGAGATTGCGGGTGGCGATCTCATCCCTCAATAAAGGACATACTTTTCATGCGTGCATCAACAAGGAGAGACACTATCTTTCTCGGTTCATGCGTATGTTTACTGATGAATCAGTGGATAGAACACGCACACACACGCTCAGGCACACACACATGCACACACGCAACATTGGCTGGACCTACTTGGTCTGGAAAGGGCATCGCAAACACGTTGTGGGGCATACAGGCAGCGAGCCCCATGGCTCCATCACGGAAAGCCAGATGGAGCTGAGAATCTATAGGGAATCCTCAGCCAGCTCTTGTCTTTGGAAACAAGGGCTCCCCGTGCACCTAGGCCTTGGGGAACCCAAGATGACAAGTTGTGACTGGGATGAGGGGAACTCAGTGGGGCAGGGGATTTGGGCCTTCATCAATGCGTCAATGAATCAATAAATTCATATTGAAAAAGGAAACCAAGCCTTGTCTTCTAAGTCAGAGTGATAATTAGGAGTTCACTGTGATCACTGATCGAGCGATTGATCGATGCTTTGATAGGTGGAAGGAAGGAAGGATGGATGGATGGATGGATGTATTCACCATTTCTCCGAGAGACAGAAAGAGAGTCAGAAATGAGAGAAAGGGGAGAGAGAGAGACAGAGAGAAGAATGGAGACACTGAGTCTCTCAGGTACACTGGTTCTCTCGCCCATTCCCATCACAAGCTGAAGCGCAGAGGCAGGCCCCGACGGCCGAGCCAGTAGCTTCTTCTGGGTGTCTTCGTTGGCGGCGGGGAGCCGAGTCTTTGGGCCATGCTTTACTGCATTCCCTGGCCACAAGCAGGGAGCTGGCCGGAAAGAGGATCAGCCCGAGCATAGACAGGCACCTGTGTGGGTAGCCGGCCATGCAAGACAGAGGGTGTGGCCTCAAATCCTATGAAGAGTGTTTTCAGCGTGAGGGGATTTTAAGCTCTGCTGGTGGGATTGAAACGGAACCAGTCTCCCCTCCCCCCATATACATGTCTCCAAACCCTCACTTTCTCTTGCACACATGCACACACACAAGCAAACACACACACACTTTGACATGAAGTTGTACTTTCACCAAAGCTGCAGGACATCCAAGCGTTCCATCACACTTAGTTGTTGTTGTTTGTGAAATCTCTGGCATCAATCATGCCATCATCCCACGTGGGTTGCAATGTGGCCAGAGAGCGAGGTGATGATGCTAAGTCCATCGCCTCCCAGTGCTGTGGAGAAGAGCAGGTGATGTGAGAAGCCATGAGGGAGGCTGCCCCACCCTCAGCCCTCTGACCACTTCCGGACTTGAAGCTGATTGGTGGAGCTGGCCGGTGGGGGGCGGGTGCGCAGGTCGTGTAGGCTATATAAGGGTGGTGAGTGGAGGGAGACCTGAGCATCCGTCCCTGACCTGAGCAAGGTTGCAGAGAGCGGAACGCCAGCGCACAAGTCTCGGGACCATGGCCCCTGGAGTAGTGCTGAAGGCTGCTTCAATGCCCTCGGGGGGTGAGTCTCATTTCAAGGTCCTTGGCAGATACAGAGGTTCTCAGCGGAATGCAGAAGGGGCTTTGTATGTGCCAGGGAAATCGTCAGCCCGGCCACAGAACGAGCCCCAGCTGGACGAGGATTTGGCTGCAGGGCAAACAGAGCTGGCTGCCGGAGGGCAAGCTTCTCTGAGCTGGATGGAACCTTACGGCATCGGGGCTGGTCTGCAGAACCTGGGGAACGCCTGCTACATGAATGCAGCCCTCCAGTGTCTGACATACACCCCGCCACTCGCCAACTATCTGCTGTCGCAGGAGCACTCCCGCACGTGCCAGCGTCGTTCAGAGCTCTGCACGCTCTGTGCTCTGGAAAGTCACTTTACTTGGGCCCTACACAGTCCCGGCCACGTGATCCAGCCCTGTCAGGCATTGGCTGCTGGCTTTCACAGAAACCGCCAAGAAGATGCCCACGAGTTTCTGATGTTCGCGCTCGATGCCCTCAGGGCAGCAGGTCTGCCTGGCCTCAACTGCGAGGTGGGGCCCACTGAGGACCAGCCTCTAAGCCATCAGCTAGCTGGAGGCCGCTGGAGGTCTCGAGTCACATGTCTCCAGTGCCGAGGCACTTCAGACACATGGGACCCATACCTGGACATTGTGCTGGATATCCAGGCCGCCAAGGATGTGCAGGAAGCCTTGCGGCATTTGGTGAGCCCGGAAGAGCTGGACGGGGACAACGCCTATGATTGTGCTGCCTGCCTCAAGAAGACGCCTGCCTCCCGCACACTCACCTTGCACACGTGTGGGGATGTGCTCATCTTGGTCTTGAAACGCTTTTCTGACTTCACGCGTGACAAGATGGCGAAGCCCGTGCACTATCCTGACTGCTTGGACATGAGGCCTTACCTGTCTCGGCAGAATGGGGGGCCGCTGGAGTACAGGCTCTATGCTGTCCTTGTGCACGTGGGCTTGCGTCGTGACAGAGGGCATTACCTGTGCTACGTGAAAGCTGGCAACGGCCGCTGGTATCAGATGGATGACGCGAAGGTCACTGCCTGTGGCCTGACTTTGGCCTTGAAGCAAAGTGCCTACGTGCTTTTCTATGTGCGCAAGGGTGAATGGGATGGCGCCAATGGGCAAGTGCCACGGGGCCAGGGAGCGCCAGGCTCTGGGCCTCGAGAGAGACACGCAAGTACCCCAGGGGAGCCTGCAAAACATTCCAACTTGGATGCTGAATATATCTGTTGAGAGTTATAAAGTTTGTCTATTGAGATATGCTTGACCAAACAGTTATTATCTAATTGTATCTGTGACAATACCAAAACTACATTTTGTATAAGCAGATAATCTACATGTACGTATAACTGGAATAGAGATTTAGAATTCTGAATTTGTGCTTGCCTTCATTTTCAAGTTTTTTTAAAAAAATGTTCCAGATCAGGTAGGGAAATACAGTTTTTTCAACCAAAATTGAGAATGCTGAAGAAATACTTGGGAGAAAATGAATTTGGAACTGAAAAAAATATGAATTAATAAAATTAACTGTGGCTTAAAGACCTTGTTTTGGGGCCTGTAACTAACTTCATTGTGCTCAATTTGGAATTGATTTCTAACATGCATCACCATTCACACGAAATAAATTTTAAATAGATTTCTTGAAAGAATGTTTTTGTGCATGATAAAGGCTCATAGCAGAGCAAACATATGTATGAGTGATTAATAGAATATTATTCAGAATACCTGTTGCAGTGCACTGTTGCCTCAGCTGTGAATCTCTCCTAGCTCTAGGAATTACAACATTACACTGGCTGTCAGAGTCTCCCTACCTAGGAAGTACACCTTTTTTTCTGCTGTAAAGTCTCCATGCTCTAGAGAGTATGCTGTTTCTCTGGCTGTCTGACTCTCCATGCTCTATGGAGTACAACATTGTTTTGGCTGTTAAATTGTCCCTGGACTGTACCCTTGCTTTGTGTATGTCATAGTATGTGAGGGTGTGCAGGATTTTGAATCTGTGTTTTTTCATGGATTGAGTTTGAGTTTAATACTATGTGAATAACAATATTTATGAGTTTGTGAATGTGAGAATGTGTGTACACATGAATCTGTTTTGAAAGAAGTTTGTGCAAGAGTGTTTCACTGAGAACTTGTTTGATGGTGAGAACATATGTGTCTGTATGACTGTGTGAGAGCATGCATGTGTATGAAGAGTATATGTATGACTAAGAGTCCATATGTGCACATGGGTATGTATGGCAGCGTGTGCCTGTGTGTGTGTACAAGTCTACGTGCTCTTTGCCTGAGAAGACGCTTTCTGTCTCTGCACCCAGCATGTAAATGCTGTGTGGCTCACTAGCAGGGTCGAAAGAAGAAGGGAGAACTTCTAGAACTTTACTGGGGTGTGCCTGCTGCCCTGTTTCCACTAAGGAATGCAGGCCCCAGGCAGCTCCCTGGATTGCAAGGGTGAGGTGTAGGGAAAGATGTAAGTGAAGGGCAATTCCAGAGGGAGGACATGCATTTCCTCTGTGCATGTGGCGCTTGAGCTCAATGACAGCTGTTCCAGGCCCATGTCCCTATGCCCACCTGCAGTCTTTTGGGGGTGATGCCACAGATGGGGAACACAGATTTCTCTCACTCCTATGCTAGCTGCTCTGTGGGCTCCCACCTGTGATCTTGGCCCAGTCTGGGCTCAGGTTTGGCGGCCATGCCCCATCATGCCAAGGCTGCTCAGCTGATACGGTGAGGCAGGCTGTATGGGAGACATGCCAGGGCCATAGGCCACCCTCCCCCCTTCAATAGCACCATGATAATGCTTTCAGGGTTGCTATTGCCTTGAAACACATATGTCCCTCGTCCCAGAAACCGATAGGCAAACCTGCAGGTGGAGTCGGGGAGGTTTTGAAGTCAGAATGCTGGAAGCCAATCTAGCAGGGCTGTTCACATCAGCTGAGGCCCAATGTCCCAGCTACATTGAGCAGCCAGCTGCCCACACAGGAGCAATGTGAGACAGCTCCACAAAACTGCCCATGACATCACACTCAGGTGGGCCTTTCTGGGCATGGTCTCTGTGACCTCACCTCCTGAGTTGTTCTCCTGCCTGTCCACCAAGTGGCTGTGAGCTGCATGGCATGGCCATAGCCCTTCTCCTGCAGGTACCTGGGGAAGCTGAGGTGAGTCTCCCTTACGAGGTGGCCCAGTCTCCTGAAGGCTCTTAAGTCCCAATGAGGGTTGCTATTGATCAGGTGCTGTCTCTGTTACATGGGGAAGTGGCTGGCTGAGTGGTCTGAGGGATGGACAAGAACTTGGGCTGGATTCCAGAGCCCTGGCAGACTAAGCCAGAATTAAGTGCTCAGTGCTTCGGTGAGCGAGTTAGATCAGGACCCATCTGCAATGGGATGGTGGCACCCCCAGGTTATGGATATGCATTTGATTGTCTCGGTGCCCTCCATCTACAGAGACTTCTGCAGAGATGCCCACTCTCAGCAGGACCAGCTCATGGTGACCACAGCCCAAGGCCATGGGCTCTATGTGCCTCCTGGTGTTGTCACCAGTTGGTGCTACGTGCATGCTGGTGGTGGGCAGTGAGGGGCAGCTATGGGGTATAGGGGCCATATAACAACTGGGCCTGGCCATTTCCTGTGCACACAGAGGCCTTCTGAGCACAGCTAGTGACTCTCTCTCCTGAACCCCAACCTCTAAGATGGGGTAATGTATGGGGAGGAGGAGCACATCTGAGCTCAGTCTACAGTTGCAAGTACAAGGCTTAGAGAGAGTGGAGTCTTGCCAGTCTCTGTGGTTTATGGTGGAGCTGGGCCTGGATATTGAGGTATTCAGTCCAGTAGGGGTTCATTTTCTAGGTCTTCTTCCTTCTGGTGCAGGTTATCCTGCCTGCCAGGGCTCCTGACCACTTCTCGTTGCCTCTCCTGTGCCTTCAGGATTCCTGCAGATTTGTTCTGTCTTGGCTAGCCCAGCAGCTGGGCATCTTGGGACACTTTGAGGACAAACCTTGTGTCACTTGTTGAAGCAGGGATTTCGGATGGGACAAAGTTCCCTGCACATAGCAGTGCCCTGAGGAAGCTCTGGGGCAGGAGATTGGGGCAGCGAAGAGGTGAGGGCCTGGTACTTAGTAATCAGCGAGGCTCAGGGATGGGGTCTTGGAAGGTAGCAGGGGCTCGAGAGTGCTCCCACATTTGGGCAGAACTGCATGTCAGGAGGAAGCAGAATTGCTCCATGGGGCCCCAGACCCAGGCCTTTCCTCACAGCTCAAGTGCTGGGACTCTGGGATAGCCCACATGGCTTCAGGCCTGGCAGGAGGACCCTGTACACAGACCCTGAGTTGGTCTGCAGGAGGCTGGGGCTTAGGGCAGGAGTTCCACCTTGCCTGAGTGTGTCCTCCAGACTGCTCAGGCCCACAAGCTTCATGGAGGGATCATGGATGTTTGCCACTGGGACACTGCTTGACTCCCTGAGGAATTGGAGGCCAAGCTGAAATCGGGCTGAGAGCATGAAGTCAGCACAAGCTGGACTCTCCCAGCATGGCACAGGCATGGTGTGTCCCTGAGATCACTGGAGGGGGACAGGAGGGACCCAGAACCAGGGAACGGGAAGGGAGAACAGATCTGAGTGTGTGGGGCAGGGGGTACTCATTCTGGGGAAGAATGTGAAGCTGAAAGAGGATGGCGTCCCCTGTTCCCAGGCAGACCACTGGGTCTGAGATACAGGGAGAGATGCTGAGCTCTTGGCGGCAGGGAGACTCCAAGCCTGCAGTGGGACAATGCCATTGCAGCCGGGGCCTGGTTCCTAGCAATCCTAGCAGCATTTGGGGAAAGCATACGCAGGGCATGGGCCTATCTGGGAGGCTTGTGCTCGGGCATCAGCCCCCATCAGTGTCTCTCCCCCCGCAGGAGCAATCCAGCTCTCCTTGGCCTCAAGTGCTGGGGCTCTGGGAAGTGCCTCATCTCCCTAACCCACTATGCCCTCAGCAGGACCCAGGCCTCCAGAGTGCCAGGATGGAGGGACAGGTCCTGAGAGGTTGTGATAGGACCTGAACTCTATTTTGCTTATTTTGGAAGCACACAGCCCCCCATTTCCTCCAGGGAGGACCTCTCTCTGCTTACCCTTCAGGAAGGGACCAAGAACAGCCACCCTGGAAATGATGAAGCCAAAGATCCATGGGGGCCAAACTGGACCAAGTGGACCCTGGCACTGGCTGGAAAGTGGTGGTCTGGGCCCAGAGTGCCAGACAAGTGATCCACCTGGGACCACCCCTTGGGTCAGAGCCTGCTCTCCAGTCCTCACTCTTTGATGAAGCATGGAGTCTCCAAGAAAGTGGCGCCCAGCACTGAGGCCAAGGGCTGAGCCTGGGAGCGGGGGCCCCAGGGTCAGCTGAGGCAGGGTTCCTGAGGATTGTGATGAGTGGTGATCAGCCAGTGGGCCTCCCTTTCCAGGCTGTAACATGAGGTGATGCTTTCTTGGTTCCTTTTATGTTGAAACTGGATTGCTGCTATTGATGTGAGAACACCCATGCGCCCTCCTAGCTGCCTTTCTGCCCACAGGAAGTACAGTTCTGTCAGTGCCAGACAAGGCAGGAAAGGCTGTTGTCAGTGGGCCGGGTCCTTCATGGCCTGCTTTCTTCAGACTCAGTGCCTGATTCCTCTGCAGCTTATCCAGGTTCCCACTAGGCAGGTGTCCCCACACACCAGCCCCTACCCTGGGAGGCTCACCCTTTGGATGCTGTCCCCAACCTGGCTCTCCACATGCAGGGTCAGTGCCTGCCTTGGGCTTCAGGCCAGGGAGAAAAGAGGAGTGCTAGCCAGGCACTGGGTGTTGCAGAGCTCTTCAGCTGAAATGTATTCCCAGCATCGGCAGCTGCAGAGAGAGGACAGGTAGGTGGGTGCCTTAGGAGCATGGAGCAGCTATCCTGTGTGGCCCCTGAGGCCTCTCTGTCAGCTCATACCCCACAGGAAGGACAACCCTGCCCTCAGCCTTCTCCCCAAGAAATCACTGCTTCCTAAGGAGTAACTGTGGTTGTTGACAGTAGCTGACAGGACATGCCCTCACTGCTGTTCCTGCTACACTAGGCTATGCCTCCGTGGGCTTGTCATCTCCTAGATGGAGTGACATGGGGCCACAGGGTGTCCTGTAGAAGCAGCAGGGGAGACAGCTGCTCAGCCTGGAATATTTCTGTGGATTAAAGGATGCTAGCTTGGGCCCAGTGGCGTGGCCTAGCTGCTAAAGTCCTCGCCTTGAACACACCAGGATCTCATATAGGTGCTGGTTCTAATTCTGGCAGCTCCACTTCCCATAAAGCTCCCTGCTTGTGGCCTGGGAAAGCAGTTGAGGACGGCCCAAATGCTTTGGGATCCTGCACCCATGTGGGAGACCCGGAGGAGGTTCCTGGCTCCTGGCTTCGGATTGGCACAGCACTGGCCGTTGCACACACTTGGGGAGTGAATCATCGGGTGGAAGATCTTCCTCTCTGTCTCTCCTCCTCTCTGTAAATCTGACTTTGTAATGAAAAAAAAGATGCTACCTCTCCATCCAGCCCACAATGCTGCAGGAGGACTGAGGCTGGGGCAGAAATGGGACCCCCCAATGCCACCCCCTTGGCCTCTGCCTGGCCTGGGTCAGTCTCAGCAGCTATTATTGGCTCAAGATCTGGGATGTGGACCCCCTGTTCCTATGAGACCAGCACCTGCCCAGCCCTATGCTGCTGCCCTGAGTCCCTGTTGGCTGGACCTCTTGCAAGAACTAGGTCATGATGGGTTCTAGAAGGATCTTTCCCTCTGCTCCATCTCCCACCAGGTCTGGCACCCTGAGTAGCCCCAGGTGGGTCCATGTGTTGGGAGGGAGAACCTTTCTGTAACTGGTCAGTTATTCTGCATTAAGCTGTGTCCTTCACTCACCTGCTCAGCTCGGCTCTGAGCTCCCCACCTGCGGGGCGGTAGAAAGAGGTACAGTCATATTGCTGGGGGGACATGCACACTTGGGTGGCTGCCAGGTGGATTTCACTAGATGAGCAGCACTGGGCAACCTGGAAGGGTTTCCAAGCTGACTCTTGGTCCCGATGCCCAGATAGTGAAGGGTTTTCTTGGTGTGAGAGAACATTCAGAGCCTCCAGGGAACCCCTTTAGTCACTGTGCTCAGACTGGCAGTCTTCAGGGTGGGAGAATCTACAGAAGAAACAGAGTGATGGCCTTGTGAACTGGACATGTCCTGAAAGGTTTCCTGGAGACAGTGACAGACTGAGGGTAATGTAGCAAGGTGAGGGGAGGAAAACAGCAGAGGAAAGGCGGGCCAAGGGCAGAACCACAATCAGCCAGGCCGGGGAAGGAGTTCTGCAGGAGCACAGCACCAGACCAGGCTGGGGCAGTCTCTGGACAGTGTGGTCAATATGGAGGATGGCAGGGTGAGGTTGCACTAGAGAAAACACACTGCTCCTAAAGAGCCAGAGCATCAGGCTGTGGCAACCAGACTTCCAATCATGCTTTCTCAAGGGTTAAACCTATGACAAATGTCATTAGATCCCATATCATAGGGCACGGGAAAGGCCTAGTGCCAGGAGCAAGAATCACGGGTGGCTTGGATACTGACTCCTGTTCTGGGGATGGTCTTGAGCTCATTCATGTTAGGAGGGAGCAGGAAGGCTCTGACATGGCACATCCTCTGCCCAGGGTGTAGTGGGCATAATGGAGATGCCTCAGCCTAGTGGGGAGAAGAACAGGGGAGACTGGGAATTTCTTGGAGGGGACTACACCTATGGCTGAGAAAGAGGCATCAGCAGACAGAACCCTTGGCTGTAAGGGGGCTGGACACATCATGGTTTGTGAGTTTGAGAGGTGCCTGGAGGAACCGTGAAAAGGTGAGTCCCAGGGGTGCCCACCCCTGGCCAGCGCTGGGCAAAGTCCAGTTGCAACGGAGGGTGACATCTATCTTCTTCTGCCTATAGTGGCAGCACCACCCATCCTGACACCCTTCCTCCAAGCAGCAGAGTCTTCAGAGTCGGAGAGCCAGCAACCTGCTCATGGGACAGAGAGCAGAAGGGGACAGGGAGTGCCACGATGCCTCTCAGACTCAGAGATGGAGCCCCTGCCCACTCTGGAGTGGCCTTGGAGCCCTGACTCAGGAGACTTATTCTCTGTGGCTCAAATGTGGGACTGGGGCAAGCAGAGGAACCAGGGCAGGGGTCAGACCTGGTGGGGGTTATTTTGGGTTGCTCTGACCAGGTTGTAGCTCCTACTGGTTTGTGTGAGGGGTTCTGCAGTGTAGGTAGAGGGCTGAGTGTGTGCTACGCAGAACCAGGCTGGACTGCAACACCACAGGCCCTGTACTGGCAAGCACGCACAAAAATCTGGTCTGGGATCATCTCAGTTTCTTTGGGCATCTCCCCAAACTAACTGCTTGACTCAGAACCCCAACCATGAAGAGAAGTGCAGGTTCCATGGGCTGACCATGGAGTGCAAGTGTCAAAGCTGAGCCTCCTCAAAGGTTCAGACAGAGCAGTGGACAGGTGCACATGGAGGAAATGGCAGTCCATCAGAACTTGCAGAGGACACCTGGTACCACAATAGAGAATGGAGGACAGAATAAATCAATCAACTACCCCAGCCATATGTTGGCAATGAAAATCTGGGCAAATGGAGACTCTAAGGTGGACTATGTCAACCAGCAGATTCTACAGCAAGTTCATCGTGCATGGAATGGCAAGATTGACAGCAATTCAGAACTGTTGAATTATCAAAACTGCTTGATCAGGAGGCTTAGAGCATGCCCCACATTGGGGGTCCGGGATGGGTGGGAGGCTGGGTTGGGCTTCTCCCTTTATATCCCCTTTACCCCAGATACATTTTTAAAAAATCAAAAACGAGGAAACAATAATCTTACCAGCTTTCCTGTACCTCTTGACACTGTGCCCTACTCAACTATGTAAAGATTATTAAAATAAAACTATTCCAAAAAATGTGGGAGTGGTAACTAAAAGTGTGGGTTCAAAGAAGAAACACTGCACAGGTGGGGCTGTCTGAAGTGGAGTCTGCTGTGGGTGGGTGGGTGGAGGGTGTTTCCCATTTAAGGCTGCAGCCTTCAGAGCACTTGAGTTGCAGCCTCCCCAGAATACTTGCCAGGTTCCAATCAGGGATGAGACACAGCCCACAGCAGGGAGGGGGTGGGAGATGCTTTGTGCTGCAAAGGTTGCACGTCTGTTAAGAAGGCTATTAGCCAGGCTGGCATGGTAGTCTAGTGGCTGAAGTCCTCGCCTTACACATGCCAGGATGCCATATCGGTGCCAGTTCTAGTCCTGACACCCCCTTTTTCTATCCAGTTCCCTGCTTGTGGCCTGGGAAAGCAGTCAAGGATGGTCCAAAGCCCTTTGACCCTGCATGCATGTGGGAGACCTGGAAGAGGTTCTGGGCTCCTGGCTTCAGATCAGTTCAGCTCTCGCCATTGTAGCCACTAGGGAAGTGAATCATCAGACCCAAGATCTTCCTCTCTGTTTCTCCTCCTCTCTGTATATGACTTTCCAATAAAAAAATAAACACATCTTTAAATCCCACCTTGACTGTTGTATACTGGTGCAGTGTCCCCACCCTGGGAGCCAGGGACTGGGATTGCAGGGAGGATCCCGGGGAAGTGTGTGCTTTCTGGAGGCATGAAGGAGACAGTGGAAGCCTGGGTTGTAGGGTACAGTGAGGTGTCCTGGGCCTCTGTGCCTAGCACCCCTCTTACAGCCCCTGTGTCTCCCCTCCCAGTAGTCAGCTCATGCTGTCATTTCCCTCTGTGTTGGTAAGGGTGGGACAGCTGGCACCTTGGGCTCTGGCTCCCGCACAGTCACATGCCTGGGGTTTTGCAGGCCATGCTGCATGGGTTTGTCAACACATCACAGCGCATTCAGGGCCTGCTGAGGCAGGCCTGAGGCAGAGTGCTGCCAGCTGGGCAGGAGTAGAGAAACACAGAGCTGGGAGTAGAGAAATTGTGATTGCAGGTCACACCTGCAGACCTGTGATCTGTCGCCCATGTCCCAGCAGGTCTGACATGCACAGCTCAAAGTGGAGGAGCAGCTGATGTTCCCCACTCTAGGCAAGGCTTTGGGGTTGCCTTGTATCTGGGCGGGTGTCTGTGGGACAAGTTGCCCTCCTGGACAGGGCTGAGCTGGGACCAGACTGATGGGCCTGGGTTCCTGGGTAGAGGGGTAACAGGTGAGGGAGTCAGTGCTGGGTGCAGATGTGGGCTACCAGGGACCATGTTCCATGCACAGCTAAGTTGGAGCTTTGGATACTCTCAGGGTAATGTTGTAGGATGAATATGTCCCAGACATGGCCTGGGCCCTTCTCTGGACATTCAAATGTCATGGTATCTTATGTTTTCATGGCTCAATCTGGCTGCCTCACACTGCAGTGGTGACTGACTGAGGCAAACTTGTCTTGGGGATCTGACATGAGGTACGATGGCACTCTCAGGGACGAGGGACTCAGATGCTAACTGACTGGGGACTGACTTACCACTGTCCCGGCCGGTGCAGGTAGTGGAGCCCATGTGGCAGGCATAACCCCTGGGGTACAGTGGAGACCACTGTCTGAGGCCCACCATAGGAGCCAGCCATTCATGGGACTTCAGCCACAGCACGCAAGAGAGACAAGATTGGGATGTCAAAGGAGTACATTGGTTGGCTTGATTAAGAGAGACTTCCACAGCATCATTCTAGGATTGTGCGGGGCAGATTCCAGAGGTGGAAGGTCATCTTATGGTCAAAGAGGGGGACATTATTGAGAAGTGGAGGTCAAGAATAGAGATTGTCAAGCAAGCGTCTGCAGAGCCATTGGGGATAGGGCTTGGGCTAGGTGGGTGGGTACTCTGGGGGTGTGGGTGAAGCTAGTACCAATGAGGCCAGTGCCGGGCAGGCAGTCCCACTAGCTTCCTTTGGGCCCCAGACAGAGCTCTGATCTCTCTTCCTGGTTCTTCCTAATAGCAGGGGGTGGAGTGAGTGGTAGGCCTGCTGCTGCACCAGAGCCCAAGGCCGCACAGGTACCTGCACCTGGTGTCCCTGCCCAAAATCCATTCCAGCCTGCTCCTACCTCAGCAGAATCTTTCTTATTGAGCTTTGAGATGTAGGAACCCAGAGTGGTTTGTCAAGGCTCCTTCTGTGAGGAAGGTGGGGGGCTCAAAAGCACCTTGCTTTGGAGGATATCCTAGTGGTGTAGACACCAACAGACACCAACAGAAGCAGGTGGCCTCCCAGGGACCTCTGGAGGCTTCCTAGACAGGAACAGCAGAACAGGGCTGAGGGCCTTGCAGTCTCAACTTCAGGGCACTCAAAACCCACTCTGCCAGGTGTGGCAAATGAATTTGCGTGGCCCTGCATCTCTGAGTCTGGGGGCAGTGCTCACAGTCTTCTGTTGCTGCTGTCCCGTGTTTGTCCAAAAGGTTCCAGGCAGGCAGAGAAAGGGTGCATGAACACCTGGGCAAGAGTGGCCTGGTGCACATGGGTGGTCTTTGAAGGAAGAGAGATCTGGGGGCAAAGTAGCAGACAGACACATAGTCTCCTGGAAGCCTACCCACTGCCTCTCGTGCTCCCCCACCCCAAGGTGCAGTCTGCAGAGGGCTCTCACCTGGCCACAGGCAGCAGTACCCAGCAAGACAGGGCATGCAGGCAGCTGCGTTCTGGCCTCTTTCACCTGCCAGGTGGGTATGTTCAGGGAAGGCCTGGGGGCCTGCTGGACTGGAGGCATTCCCTCCAGAGCAGCAGTGACCAGTGGGGCAGGGCCAGACACCAGAGCCCCTGCAGAGCCAGCGCTGTGCTCACATTCCTCTCCAATGTGGCCTCCCTGGCTTTCCCAGGGACCGGTTCCTTCTGGGATGTAGGATGGGCCCCTTGCTTCCAGCGTTTCACCTGCAGTACACCAGCACCCAGGACAGAGTCCGCAGTCTTCCCTCTGCATGGCCCCTGGGCAGCCACCAGGGTGTGGGGCAGACATAGGATGCACTGGTCTTGGGGCAGTAAGAACCTGCAGGACATGGGCTCACTGGGTCCCATAGAGGAGGTGCTGACAACACCAGGATCCGGGGCCTGGCCAGAGCTGAGAGAGAACCTTGGTCCTGCCTCTCCTTGTAAGGGTCAAGACTGTAACTATCTGAATCACATGAATGTCACCCTTCATGTTACACACACACACACACACACACACACACACACACATGCAGACATGGCGCATGCACAGGTAGAGCCAACCATTGCTTTAAATTTGCTTGTGGCAATAAAATAAAATCCTTGATGGAGTGCGTCCTGAGTCTCTCACCACCACAGACAGGAAGCACAGCTGTTACCTGGTGGGCAAGGCTCTGCGCACTGCTGCTGCTGGGGACACAGGGCTTGTGGTTGCCGAGGGTCTAATGGCATCACTTACAAGGTCCCAGGTGGGCAGAAGTAACCGGCAGGGCACTTCCCACACTTGTCCTCCTCTACCAGGGAGGAGAGAGGAGAGCGGGGCAGGGGCCTAAAATGGGGCCCATGGAGGAGCCTGCAGTTTGTACCTGGGACAGGCTAAGCCCATTCATGGATGTGCCATGCACCACAGACATGTGCAGGACTCAGCAGAGGAGGCCGAGACTCAACCTGGGCCCAGTGTGGCTGACAGCATCCTCTGCATGTCTCCTCTGAACCCAGCTCCTGCTTCTCTTAGCCGCAGGCTCAGGGGCTCAGGAGAAGGGGGTGAGGCTGTTACTAGCAGGGGAGCCCTCCTGGGGGAGCCTAGGGTCCAGCTGCTTTTTCTATGCAGTGGGGAGCGGAGGAGACAGGCAGGTATTCCATCACCTTCTGGTCTCCAGGGTGCCTAGAGCCTGCCAGGTCCAACAAGGCCAGGCCTGTGCTTAGAGGCAATGAGTCTCACTCTGTGGCCAGCAGGCTAGGCCTGTGGAGTGACTTAACAGGGGGATCCTGAGGAACCTGCAGTGATCATCTTTTTAGTGACTACTACCCTGCTTGGGCAAAGCATATGCACATGTACTGCTCACACAGCATGGGCGCCTCTTCCCTTGAGGATCTCTGTGCTATGCCCAGGAAAGCAGCAGGTTGGGTTTGTAGAAGACCCTGTGCTTCCCTCCTTGGGCCCTGGAGACCACACATCTTCAGGGACAGTTTCTGCAAGGGCTTCTCTGGAGAGCACCCAGCTCCTGTGCCCTGCAAACCTGTGGGAGCTGCACAGGTGTGCCCCCCATACCACCGCAGGAGAGGACAACGGGCTCACTGATCCTCCTCTTGAAAAGACACATTTATGGACCTCCTGATGGCATGTTCTCACCTTACAGAACACATGGAACTAGAGAACCAGACACCCCTCCTGTAGGCATGAGAACGCCGTCACCCTCTGGCAACCCAAAAGGACACTGGGGGCTGCAGGGGAGCTTACCTGGCTGCACTGGAGCAACACGAGCCAAGCTATACTTAGTTCACACTGATGCTCATTCTTTTTCAATTTCTTATCTTTCTGGGTGGTTTTTTTTTTTTTTTTTTTTTTTTTTTTTTTTTTTTTTCAGAAACACAGGTTCCTTGCTGTGCCATCCTTATCTAACAGGTAAGTTTTTCCTGCACGCTGAAGCCTGGATAGCCAGGCAGGGCTGGGGTCTCATGTTAGCCTCAATTCCTGCCTTGGTCTGCAGACCTGCCACACTGCCCCCACCCCTTCCCATCCACTCATGGCCCAGGGCCTGTGGACCACCTCAGTTTAATATGTATGTAGGAGGAGACTGACCTGCAGTAGTGACCCGGTGGACAGATGGAGCAGTCTCCCTCTTCCTGGAGGCCTGGAACATCCTGGGGAGTGAAGGTCCCTGGGAGACACAGTGTGGGTGCCAGGGTTCCTGAAAGTGAGGAGGGCAGCACAGAGACAAGTACCAAAGGTTCTGATTGCATCAGCACCTGGCCACCAGCTGCCTCCCCTCCCCCAGACACCTGTCTTCTGAGGTTCCCACCTCCAAGCACAGTTGACCCTCTTGCTGTGGGTCCCCCATGCTGTCTTCTCGGGGCTGATGGTGCCTTGAGTTGGTGGTACCTTCAACACCTCCCCCTCCTGGATGATTGTCCTTTACAAGGGAACAAGGCCAGGGACTATTACACAGGAGTCACCACAGTGGAGGGACCATACCTCCAGCCAAGGGAACTAGTGAGGTGCTTACTGCACATCAAGCAGCCCTGGCTCCCTGGGACTGGCCTTGTGCATCCATATATGCCCTTGGGAGCCATATATGCCCTTCCTCCTCCTAGGGATGCAAGGCCCCGTCATAACTCATATCAGGATTGTTGGACCTCAGAGTGTTCTTGGGGTATGTGGGCTGTGCAAGGTACAGTAAAAACCCACCTTGGCTTACAATGAGAAGGAATCTGTTGACAGGAACAGCATTGAGGAACAGCTCAATGCCCTGCAAGAGCCAGAGTATGAGTGGGGAGAGGCTGCAGTTCAACAGAGAATTGGGGGAATTGAGGTGATGGGCAGGTGGGAGGATCCCTGCATCCCCCCCAAGGAGGCCGTCTCTTCCTTGACCCCTCTGGATGCAGTTAGAGACACAGGGACTTCCAGGCACAATTGGCTTCTTCCTCAAATCCCAGGGAAAAGGCCCTCTATGCCAGAGTCAGGGAAAGACCAAGTTGGGGCATCTCCTGTGCCCCCACATACCACGTGCATGCAAGGCCCCTAAGAGTGGTCCTGGAGGAGCAGTTAGTCTGAAGAGCAGGTCCAGTGAGGGAAGCCAAGACCTAGGCTTGGGCACAAGGAGCCAACTGGGTAGGGCCTGCAGTTCTTTTCTGAGGAGCCCCCTGCTCAGGAAGGGGCAGTGTGCCGGAGAAGTGTTCTGCCCTGGCCTGGGAGTGAAAACCTCATGGGATGGGACTTAGCCTTTTGGACCCCTTGCCCTGCCCCAGAGCTGGAATGTAGCATGGCATGGTCTGGGGAAGGAAGTGGGTGCCTGACATTTGTGGTACCGCTGATGGATGCTCACAGCACACCAAGCCCTGGTATGGGAGATCCTCACTTGCTGTGGTGTCTGCAAAGCTGGTGTACGGCACAACTCCAGAGAGCATGTGGAGGAAGCCATTCAGGGCTGTGACCATCAGAGAGAGGAGGGCCCAGGACAGATACTTACCTGGGTTGCTCTGGGTTGTCCCCACAGGGTAGGTGACTGGGGGCAGTAGTGGTCTTGGGGACAGTGATCATTGAAGGGGAAGACCAAGTTTCCCTGGGAAGTGGGGCTGGTAGGCCCTCCTTCACAATAGCAGCCAGCTGTGCAGGGTCCTTGGATAAAGAAAGACATGGAATTTGAGGGCAGCAGTGGAAATGCTGGAGCTTGAATTGGAGCTCCCACCCTCACCAGGAGAGTCCCTGGTCTTGACCCCAGTCCCCAAGACAAATTCCTAGAACTCAAAGGGGGAACAGGTTGGGGCCACAAGGATTCACTGAGCTGCTGTGAAGTCCTTGACCATGGACTGGCGGCTCCCACATGCTCTAGCCTCCGTGTTGGGAAGGACCCCAGAGATGGGGCTTGGGGGAGGATAGTGAAGAAGAGCAGTGGGCTATGGCCATCGTGACAGCCTCCATCTGCAGAGTCTGTGGGAGGCAGATCCTGTCATCTCCCATTTTATAAGAAGGGACTGAAGCCTGAGGGTTTGAGTGACTTGTCCGGCATCATAAGTGCAGTCCAGGGCAAGAATGCAGTGGCCCGAGACTGAGACCTTGGCAGGGATGGGGTGCCGCGCTAATGTCAGTGGCAGGGTGGGGGTCAGGACCTGCCCTCTGGCTGTCTGTTCCTCTCCCCAGGGCAGTAGCTCCCTGCTGGACAGGGCTGGCAGACCCCAGGGGAGGTGGCGTTTTCCCTTGGATTCAGAGTTTCTTCCAGGCAGGGGCAGGCAGAGGCCTGCCTGCTGGGCAGCAGTGCCCTGTGGGCAAGGCTGCTGTGAGCTGGGGCATCTGACTCTGTGCCCCTGAGCACCTCATTCTCTGTGACATGTGGCTGAAGAGTCACAGGCGAGAAGCTGCAGAGGCCCCAGCTGTGGGCCACCAGGGGTCATGGTTGCGCTGTGTATGAGCCTGACTTTGGCTATGAGACCAAGTGCAGCCTGGCCACCATCAACTCTGAGTTGTTCCATAGCAACAGGTAGGCTGGTGGCAGCAGCACTCTGGCTCTGCAGGCATGGAGGGAGGATTTGCGTCCTGGAAATGGAGGGACATTTTCTGGGGTGCTCAGGTGCACCCCGGCAGGCAGCCTACCCTTGGGGCTGGAGAAGGTACCCATAGGCCAGACCTACAGAAGCCCCCTTTGTGGGGAGTGAGTGATGCTTCTGAAGGTACTGGGGTGAGAAGTGCTCCAGGTACCCTGGTCATGCTACAATGATAGGCCTTTGTTACTCCAGGCAGAGTCCCAATCACATTCATCCCCCAGGATTCCAGTAGGGGCTCAGGTGACTGGGAATTGGCACAGTGCCATGAGTCATTTCCTCAGGATCTGATTTGCTTTCTGCATGGACGTGCAGGATGCAGCTGAGCTCAGAGTCAGGGGTGGGAACAGTGCTGCCTCCCACGCAGATGTACCTGAGTTTACAGAGGACTGTGGCTGGGTCTCCTCTGTTCTGCTGGGGTGGGCCAGAACAGGTCCAGAGCATCAGGCACATGTTGAGGGCTGGGACAGAGTGGCCATGGCAAGGGTAATCTCTGGGACCAAAGGTGATCCCGAATGTGGCAGGCATCCCTCTGGCTCCTCAACCTAATGCAGTGGGAAGCTAAGTTGTGGGCCTCAGGGAGGAGTCCTTGGAAGGGCACAGATCAAGGCTGACTCCCTCCTCAGACATTCTGCCACTGCGTGATCTGAGGCAGAGATGTCGCTGTGAGTGCAGGAGCTGCCCTGGCCTGTGGGGGAGGTCACAGGCAGATGCTGGTGGGACTCCAGGCATACATGCCAGGGGAGTGATGAGCCTGCTCCTCTCCCAAGCTGGGGTTGCACAATAGGCCTGTGTGGAGGTAATGGAGCACCCTGCAGACTTGGATCAAAGCTTATGATCCTCTCCCTCTTCATTTTACGGTCCCTCACCCTGCATCACAGAGCTCTGCCTCCAGGACATGGGACAGCCCAGGCTTGCTGCAGTAGTGCCCTGTGCAGCATGGCTGGCACTGATTATCACTGTGTGTACTAGAGACGGAAGAGTAGAACCCAGGAGGGTATGGCAGTGGGGAGCCTGTTTCCTTGGGGCAGAAGAAGCCTGGGGGACAGAGACAGAGGTCACTCCCAGAATTTCCTGGGGCTTCCACCTGAGAAAGGGAGAAGAAAGAGCATTGCATATCAAAAAAACCAAGGTGCATATGCCATGGCTGGTGCTGGGGGTGGGTTCCTAGGCTGTACCCACGCACAGGAAGCTGTGCTGGGACAAGGTCACATGCAGGCACCGTCACCAATGCCTGCTTTCACTGCACCCAGGGAGGAGCCAGGAAACCCTCTGTAGACTTCTTAATAGTCTGCCTCCACACACTCCTTCCTTCCTCCGAGCCTCTGCCTGTGCTCTCCCCTGTGGCACTGGCACAGAATCTCAGAAGGAAGAGCAGTCTCTTTCATCTCCTTCACTTAAAACATGTGTCTATTTTATTTACTTGAACAACAGGGAGGGAGGACTGGCTAGGAAGAAAGGGGGAGGGATAAACAGAAGAGGGAGAGAGAGCAGAGGAGGAGGGAGAGAGAGTGAAATGGAGAGAGAGAGAGAGAGACAGAGAAGGATCTGTCAACCACTGGCTGACTCCCCAGATGCTTCTACTCGGGCCAGGACAAAGCCAGGCAACTGGAAGCCTGTGCACACCTGTGGCTGGCAGGAACCCAAGTCCTGAGCTGTCACTGCTGCCTCCCAGGGTGCTCATTCCTAGACAGCTGTAACGAGGAGCAGGGCTGGGGCTCAAGCCCAGAACTCTGACATGGAATGTGCACCTATGCCAGTCAGGGAAGATTCCTTTGTTTTAAACAAGGGCTGAGCCCGGAGAGGACAAGGACTCTGCATGTCAATGACGAATCAACACTGTTGTCTACACCTGTGCCCTGCTATGCCGTTCTCGCACCTGTGTCCATACTCCAGATGACCCTCTGCCATGCCACAGAGCTGTGACTAAACAGAGTTACAGGTGTTC